>NC_056734.1:222699105-222999105 GCF_019279795.1 Protopterus annectens | reverse complement strand
CTCATCAATGTGTTGATTTAATCATGAACAGTAGCACTTATACCCAGCCTGAAACTATAGCAAATCTGCTGGTCGACAAGTTTATCCTCCCATCACCTCCTACCAAACCCAAAGAAATAGCTGCAGCCATCCCCTACTGATCATTACAAAGGAACAGGTCCTTGCTGGGCTCACTAAAGCCAAAAACACAGCCTGTATGGGTCCTGGCAACATTCCAGGATGCTTCTTAAATAGATTAGAATGGAATTTATCAGGGCCACTGAAAACACTCTTTGATCACAGTCTCCAGGCAGGCATTGTCCCAGCCTATCCACTGACCCAGGGAACTACAGACCCATAATCTTGACCAGTCATATCTGCAAGGCTATGGAGAGAATTATCATGGACTTGATCAATGACAACAAAGGAAATCTCCAAACACTGGACCAGAACCAATTTGGCTTTGTCAAAGGAAGGTCTTGCCTGCTCAATCTGGCGGACTTCTTTGTGAAATTAACCAGAGCCATGGTTGAGGGTACAATGGTATGCACCACTTATCTAGACATGGCCAAAGCCTTTGACACAATTACCCACATGGAGATCATAGATAAATTTACTTAGTTAGGCATAAACCCCTACATCATCTGATGGATAGCAAACTGGCTCACTGACAGGACACATGTTGTCCAGATAGGTAACCGAGTTTCTGATAAGAAACCTGTTGCTAGCAGTGTCCTACAGGGTTCAGTATTGGGACCCCTACTGTTTGGTATACAATTCTTTGAAATGAAGGCCAATATTGGGGACCTCTGGCTCACCAAATTTGTTGATGACTGTAAGCTGGGAGCAATCATTGAATCCCCAAACATTGATGACATCCTACAAGTAGACCTAAAAATGACAAACGACTGGTGCCAAAACCATCGTTTGAGTCTAAATGCTAAAAAATATGTAATTATACCCTTTGGTAAATCATATATCCCTGCAAGTTTTAATATTGATAGCAAACCCCTAAACGTAGACCCAGTGGTGAGGGACCTAGGAACAGAGATAGATAGTAACCTAAACCAGGTAGCTATGGTAGTGAGGAAATCCTTCTGTGTGGCTTAATTTATAAGTAAAAGCATGGCATCAAGATCATGGGAAGTCATAGTGCCATTGCACTTGGATCTTATCAGGCCTATAATTGAGTACAGTACTCCCTGCTGCATGTAACTAAATAGGCACTAACACTAATTGGAGTGGTCCCAGAGGTTTCTGATTAAAATAATACAAAGCGTAAGACTCGTGTCTTATGCAGTACATCTAAATGCCTCTCCCTTTACTCCATGTCATATTGTTTATTGAGAGGTGACTTATACTTGATCTGCAAGGCACTCTCTGATCCAGCCCTGATGAAAATGTTACATATTCGCAAGAAAAATTATATGAGGGTTACGCGTTCCATGGACCTGAACCTTATTTGTGACTCTAACAGAACTTTCTGGAGAGACAGATTCATATCCCAAAGGTTACCTCATCTATGGAATAAACTTCCCATCTTTGTAAAACAAAGCCCATCCCTCTCTATTTTCAAAAGGAATTTGCATAAATGGATGGGGAACTAAATTCACTCATGGGGTACTGCCCATGTCCCTTATGGCAGAGGAGGTCTGTAAAATGACTCGGGGCTCCAACACCCAAAGACCCTCTACCCTGATACTACCCCCATCCCATATCTGGGGAATTAAGATATAATATTGTTATAGCCTGAGTATTATTGGCAAGACTTGTAAAGGCTCTTGTGCCATTAGTCTAGTAATCACCTATGAACCTATGAATGATGGGCCCAGTGTAGTCCTGAGAGGTCCTAAATATTACGTGCTCATGCACCACCCAGGTAGTTCCCAAGATTCACACATATGGTATATACAGCATTTATTAACAGTTCAGGGAGGAGAGAAATCTCACAGGGCCATCTAGCTGGTAGGTGCACACATAGTTGGCGTGCATAATACATGTTTATATAGACACATATACACATATATTATGCAAGAAGGGAGAAGACCCTGGTGTGACTGTCATGTGTTGCAGTCATTGATGGCTATGCTTTAGAGCCCAGGATGATGACCCCCCCCTCCCCCTGTCCGCAGCCTCCAGACTGTAGCAGTAATGGCATGCAACACAGTTCATGCTGAGACACATAATAATATGGAGGGCATGCTTGGACAACTGAAGAGATGCCTCAAATGACCTGACCTATCAGGCAGTGCGCTGCAATATGAATCAGACCCCTGCAGCAAGATGTTTGTGGAGTATGTCATGTTGCCTTATATAGCACTGTGAAAGCATCTAGAACAGTAAGAAAATATATCAGTGGGGCCCACCCTAGCAGTAGGACCAGCAGTAAAATTGTATTTAATATTTATTTATTTTAAATTTGTTTAACGGGAAAGTCAAACTGGACACAAGTCCTTTTCCAGTGGAAGCCTGGAGAGAATAGCTCCACATGTAACACAGTATAATTTCTCTTACAAACTTAAAATTTCACAGGTACAGTTTCATAAGACCATAACATTATATATCTGGTATAATAGACTATAACATTATATATCTAGTAACATTATAATAGACTATAACATTATATATCTAGTAACATTATAATAAAAATGCTTTAACATGTACAGCAACTATTTTAGGATGAATTGAGCACATTATACAGGTGCAAAAGTTGAATTACCATAAACTGTATAATCAAATAATAACATCAGTAGGAAAAGATATTTACTACAAGAGACTTTGAGATGAAGAGATGTGATGTAAGCATGAGTGGTTGCAGGATAAAGTAAGATCTACTGTCTGTAATAAAGGATGAGCTTTACCCTGTGTGAGCAAGTAGAAGGTGGAGTTAGTCTAGCCAGGTGTGTCACAGTTACAAATCCAGTTGTCTAGAAGGTGTGTTTTTAGGGATTTTTTAAACTGAGGTAGTGATGTAGTAGCTAATATGTGAGTGGGCAGCGTGTTCCATTTTTTGGCTATTGTAAAGAGTGTTTGCATTGGGGAGTTTTGAGTACTATGGTGGTAAAAGAGTTGTTGGAAAAAAATGAAGTGGTAAAAGTTAAGTAAAGAATTGCCAGCCATTTTGTTTTGTGATGATACAGTTCAGTGGTGTGTGTGCAAACTTAGCTATAGGTAAGCTTTTTTAATATCTTATAGCAAGCTTGATCAATTTAAGCAAATATTTGCTTAGTTAATTTGGTAAATTTGGGGGGAGGTGTATAAAAGGTACATATATCTGGTTGTTTTAGATATTTTGTTTTTGGTTGCTTAGTTGTGAGAATTGTTTGTTTCTATATAGTGCATGTGATTTTTATGTGTTTTTTCTATTTTATATCAAATGTGAATTCTGAGAAGTTTATTGTTTAAGATAGGAAGAATAGTAGTTTGTTTGTAGATATTGATGTGAGTGTGAGTAGATAGTGCTTGTTGGTAGAGTGGATGGTTGGTAGGGGGGTTGGGAGTATTGGGGTTTTGGGTTAGTGAGGGGTTGGTGGTTAGTCATGATAGTATTAGAGCACAACCAATGTTGGAGGATGGAGATCTTGGGAATTAAAGAGGAAAGATCTTGTAGTTATTGATGAGGGAGAGATGACTTGAGGGCAAGAGGCAATTGTCAGTAGATTGAATTTAGTTGGCAGTCTGAGAGTAAGGGACAAGGGACTGGAAGTTGGGGGTGACCAGTAAAGAAACGGTAATCAAGTGGGATTGCCTTGCCTGTACTGCTTGTCAAGTGTTCCAAAGTCCACTCTGCAGAACATGTCCTTGGAGTTAGTAAAGAGGTTTTAGTGAGGTTAATGTTCTGAAGTTTTCTGAGATGGGTTTGATTTGAAGTAGTTGCTTATTTTAAAGAAATCAAAAGCCTGGGAAATAAAATATAGCAGAGACAACAAATATGGTCACTTTCTATGGATGTTCACTGTATGAATTTAATAACATAAGGTGGTTGTATTACTGTGGTAGGGCCTGAAGCCATGTTGAGTGTTTGTGAGAAGGTTGTGGGTCATGAGTTGAAGTACTGTGGGTGATCAATATATAATGGATAAGTATTTGAAGGATGTAATCCTCAAGTATTTTGGAACCAAGAATTGAACTAGATTTGTGGTTGCCTTTTTATAGTGAGATTTATATTGTGAGAGTTTCCAGAAATCAGTGACATTTTACTCCAGATATGAATGGTTTTTTTTCAGATAGAATGGTTTGCAAATAATGGCATTGGCATTTTTCAGTTTTTTAGCTGGCAGTTTATCAAACAGCTAGACAGCTAGGTTTTAGTAGGTGACAGGTTTTATTAAATTGGGGTTTTGTTTTTGGTTTGAAAGGTTGTTTTTGGATGTTTGATATTAGATTTTTTAGGTTAGATGTAAGGTTGGAAAAGAAGCTTTGAAAAAAATGGTATAAAATAAAAAAGACATTGGATAAAGGGGGTGGTTGAAGTGGCAACATTGAGTGAGGTATCAGTTATAGTTGGGTTTATAGTTTGTGAGTTTAAAGTTGATGTTGTGTGGTATAGGAGTTATTTTGATGGAGAGGTGGTTGTTGTGTGTTGTTTGCATTGTTTGTGGTAGCAGATAGTTTTCTTTGCCTTTTTTTTGGTTGATTGCTTTTGTTTTGGAGTTCAAGAGATGCTTTCTTGTCAGTAAGGTCAAGGTTTTATCTCTAGATTTCAGGAGCCAGCTCGTCTAGATTTCAGGAGAGGCTAGATAACTGGATGATTCTTGGGAATTCTGGGAGGAGCTTGGGAGTTTAAGATATTGAAGAAGACTGAGTTTAAGATATTGAAAGAAAGTTCAAGAGTTTGAACATTTGACATGAGTTCAAATGGACTGCTTTGAGAGTTAATATTTTTGTTAATGAACTTTGAGAGTTTTTTTTCTTTTAAAATGTTGTTAAGTTTCTCCCTAGGTAGGCAAATGGTCTTCAGGATAGGTAGTATTATCCTAATGTGTATGGTCAGGTCAGGTTCCTGTGGGGATAAGACTGGGCGGGAGACATCTGATTTATCAATATTGGAATTATATCTGAATGTAAATGCAATTAGAATGCAATGCATTTTGCCGAACACAGGAAACTTTCACTGGGAAAAGTCCCTGGCAATCTACCTAGGAGAGAACTCACTTGCCTTGTTGCTTTGTCTGGTCTCTTGCTGTAGTGTTGCTGGATTGTGCTGAAGTGTAGTGTGGTCCCTGTGCAACGCGGGCAACCGAGCATGTTAGACAGTGGGTTAAGTAGGAGTTTACTGTGTAAGTTTATGTATGAAAGTGTTTTTTGGTTTTTTGTTTTTATTTTTTGTATAGTGTGATGGTTTTGTTTGTTGTTGTTTTTTTGGGGTAGAATTAGGGTTGGAGTAGGTGTGTGTAAGAGTTGGATGTGTTTATTGTTTTGTGTGAAGGTGCTGGAGTTAGCGTTAGGGAGTGGGCGTTTTTTAAGTGGTTTGTTTTTAAAATGTTTACTGTTTTTTGTTAGTTTAGTATTATGGGGTTGGATGCATATGTGTATTTAGTTGTTAGTTGTTTTTGGGTTGTTTTGGGGTTAATAAGTGTTTTAGGGGTATGTTTGTGTGTTTTTGTTTGTTTTTTTGTTTTTGTTTGGGGGTTGGAACAGCGATTTCTTTCAATTTTCAAAATTGATTTTGTAGTTTCATTTTCAACTTTCACACTTTGTTGATGAATTCGGTGTTTAAGCATTGTTTCGTGTTTGGTTTAATATATATGAACCGTGTGTTTGTTTTGTCAGGATTGAATGTTTTGGTTTAGTTATGTAGATTCTAGTGGTAGCCTGGATGAGCTGCTGAGAGAATGAGAGGATTGGGAGTGTTGTTTGGAGGATGGTTGGAGGTTGAGGATCCATGTTCAAATTCCTAGGATAAGGTTTCAGGGAGGAACTCAGAGGCCCATTCAAGAGAAGGTAAGGTATATTGTATGTTGGTGCCTGGTGGCATATAGGTACCAATTATATTGAAAATAAAGAAAATAAAAAAAAAAAATAAAAAAAAAAAATAAGATTAAATAAAAAAATAAATAAATAAAAGAGCAAGATACAGAGTCTGATAGAGGAGGATAAAAAGCATAAATTGCAAAAATGTGGCTGTGCTGTGAAAGCAATTGTGACACTGATGAAGACTGGAGGTAATGTCTAGCATCTAGTCTACATCTATGACCTATGACAAAGACTACACCCAAACAAAATGATGCATGCATTATCACATCCCGGATATGCAAGGCAATGTAAGGACTGGCATGGCTGTGCTGTAATAAATAATATATATATACCACAGGTATGATATATAGAGCAGGGCAGTCACATCTCCACCACTTGTGGAATGCTTGCGGTGAGACAGTAACAAATGTCAACAACACTGTAATATAGCATAGAGTCTTGAAAGGGGAATACAGTAGACACATTTTCTGAAAGTGGGTTGTGGGGATACAGTAGACACATCCTCTGAAAGCAGGTTGTGGGGCATCCGGGATCACATTTTCCAGTGGTGGGGTAGAACTAACGTGTGATTGTTAACAATGTCCACTGTGGTGGCCTGCAGTCTCAATTTGAAGTGTTCTTTGGGAGGGAAGGTGTGGAACTACTGCAGCAAGTGTGTGCACCTTGATATGGTGTCCCATGTTAGAAGCCTACAGAGCCCTTGGTGTTCGTGGATCTGGACAAATGTCATGAGCACACCTAGCAGTCCATGTGTCCACAGGTGATAATGAAGATATAGAATTACAGGAATGTCCAAGAACAGGCTAGTGGGGTGGTCCAGGTACTGAGACCCAAGGAGCAGGTTCTTTGGCCATAACTGACAGTGATGCCATCATAGCAGTGGTCTGTGTAGTCAGTCTGAGATAGGCATGTGTCAGCCATGTCACACCTGGTCTCTATCATTGCCAAATATCGCATGGCATCTAGAGGAAAAACCAGAAGGTAATTACCGTGTTCCTCATCAAAGCACCCCTGGCAGCCACATCTGACAACACAGACATGAGCAGCAACATTTTCTCTCTGTTTTCATACTCCATGTAACTATGCATACAATGCAGAGCACCACACAAGCCACAGAGCATCCTCACAATCTCCACACTGCTATTTAGCACACATTTTTGAAGCTGTCAAAAGATGTACATATTTTCTTCTTTTCTTTTCCTTTCGTATGTATAAACAAATGCTTTGACACTGTATTTACTCTCTATTTCATTGTATGCTTGTCAAATACTGTACATATTTTCTTCTTTTTTCCCTGCTCAGACTGAAATTGGACCATTGTGATCCGTACTCTGCCCTAGATAACAAACTCAAATAAATAAATACATTAACAATGTCAGAGGAAGTACAAACGTGAGGTGCTGTGTGGGCTGGGGAATTCATGGGGAGCCCAGTATGGCTCACAGTAACAGGTGAGACATCCTGTACTGGTGATGTTATGAGAAAACACTGTACCACCACAGGAGCCTGTGATGATGGTGATATTAGTGAACCCCACTATGACAGTGGTGCAAACAGTGCCACTGTGTCACCAGGCCATGCCATGTGGACATAAACACTATCACTAATAACATCTGGCATGTGCTGTCTCACTGGGCTGGTATCTCCACCAGTAAAACCTGTGATAGCATGAACACATAATACCTTTGGCAGAACTCACATATTCCTGTGGTATGCATATCTGTTGACAAGAGTTTATATATATATATATATATATATATATATATATATATATATATATATATAGAGAGAGAGAGAGAGAGCATATGGAGATGTACATACCGCAATAAGCTGGCTATTGCTGTCATACATACTGCATGTCCATGTGATCCACCACAAAGATAATAGATGGCTGTGTTTTGCCCTCTGGACTAGCCTGGCATCTATCCAAGCCCTGTCATTTCCCCATTAAGGAGTTCCTCCTTACTGTGCCTTTCCCCATATCTTATTCATTGCCCAAGGTCCCCATCACCAGCTGTCTACCCTAAGTCAGTCTGTGTTCATCCACTGTCATACCCACCTTTTTGGTCTATACCACCCTTCTATCTGTGTCCCATTTTATTCATCTGCCCCTGTTCCCTTCCCTTCTCCCTCTGTCCCTTCACCAACTATTCTTGTCAACCTACTCCACCAACTCTTCTTCTTTATATATTAAAAATGTGATTTTCTCAATCACAAAAAATAGCCCATTCACCCCTATACCTTAAGGTTACCCTTGTGAGTTTTCCTCTGTTTGCTATTCACCCATTTCCTACTTTTTTATCTCTCCATTTCCTCCCCATTTCAATAATGAATTAAATTGCCACTTTGTTGTGCTGACATGCAATAGGTTATCTGCAGATGCAGTTATGTAGTGTTCATAGGTTGGTACTAGGCTATCGGCCAAAGGGCCTAAAGAAGCCTAGCCATAACAATTCCATAGCTATTTCTTCCCACAATATTTACTTCCCTGGACCCCTGTCTAGCAGGGCAACTGACGTGATCCCCAGGGTGAATTTCCTATCTCCCATCCAATCGTCAAGGTTCCTTTTGAAGAGGGCCAAAGAGGCAATCTGCTGGATATGTATGGGCAGTCTATTCCAGAGTCTGGGGTGTCTCTGGGTCAGAAACCTATCCCTTCAGCATGTTTTGTTCATTGTGATGACAAGTCTTAGATCCATGGAGCATGTGGCTCTGAGGGATTGGAATTTCTTTAAGTGTAGCATGTCCAACAGCTCTGGGTTTGACATGGCCTTGTATGTTAAGCAGAGATCACCTCTGCGTAGATGATATGTGACAGAGTATAGCTGGAGCTGTTTTAGATGGTCACCATAGGGCATCTACTTTAGGCCTGTGATTCTTTTAGTGAGGTATTTCTGCAGCCTTTCCAGTTGCTGCAGATGTCTTGAGAGGTGCATACCAAATGGGACATTGTATTCTATAATGGGTCTAATGAGAGACGAGTACAGTGGGACAATGACCTCCTTTTTTCTGGAAGAAAAGCCCTTAGTGATGAGGTACACCACATAGAAGGATTTTCTGACTGTTGTGGCAATGTGGTTATCGAAGCTGAGATAACTGCCCACCTGTGTACCTAAGTCTCTTATCACACTTTCAGTGTTTAGTGTACTGCCACCTATGTGGTAATTCATGGGTACATGTTTTTTCCCAAAGGGGATAACTATACATTTCTTGGCATTGAGCTTGAGCCCGTGGCTCTGGCACCAAGCATCTGTTTCTGTAAGGCCCTTTTGTAGAATATCCACATCATTTGAGGATTCAGTAATGGCTCCCAGTTTGCAGTCATCTGCAAACTTTGTTAACCAGAGTACCTTATTGTTGGCCTGTACTTCAGAGAAGTAGATGCCAAACAATAGCGGTCCCAGGACTGCACCCTGAGGTACTCCATTTGTCACTTGTCTGGAGTTGGATTTAAGGTCAGCTACTTTGACAGTGTGGGTTTTGTCAGTAAGCCAGTTGGCAACCCATCAGGTGACGTAAGGTTGTAACACATTGCATTTAAGTTGCCTGGCACTTGCTCACTAAAGCAATTATATAAGTCAGCACTAAAAAATTAAAAGCACTACACCCTCACAAACTCCCCTTGAGTACCTTGTTCCCCATTGGTCCTTTTTTTCAATTATAAAGGAATTCCCAATACTATTCTAGCATGTCCAAAGGTCAGTTGGCAATCTCCTCTCCGGTCCAGCTGGTGAATCTCTGAATCTTGAGGCAATGTTACAACTGCCTCATGTACACAGACAACCCTCTCCTCCTCCCAACAAATTCCAACACATGTGAGAGACACAACCATATAGCCAAACTGGAGGCTAAGCTCTCTCAACTCAGTACTGGCGTAACCAGTCAGGAGGAGAAGGAAACCACACTCACTACAATTCCAGTCTCACATAGACCTACCACTACAGCAAACCAAACATATAAACACACAAAAACATACTCGGAGGCTCTAAATAAAAATCTGCCTAAGCAGCAGAGACCTCCAGTGCAGACACCCAAGCAACCGCTACCCCAAAACAAAACACGTGCAACACATAGCTCACAAAGCCAGTGTGCCGAACAGTCACAGCCCTTAAGGCTAAACAACACACTTGATACACTTGTAATAGGTGACTCTATCATCAGGCACACTGACGTCCCATTCACCAGGCTGAACAAGGAGAAGGTCACTGTGAGCTGCCTGTCGGGTGCTAGGATCTGCCACATAACACAAGCACACAGGTCACTCCAAGGCAAATACAAATATGACTCAGTCATTGTCCATGCTGGTGTGAATGACCTGAGACGTACCTCCCTGGACTACATGAAAAGAGACATGGAGGAGCTCTCTGAGCATGTAGCCCATGCCGATATGACCCTGACCTTGAGTAGCATCTTACCCTCACCAAGAATGATACCACAATATGAAGACAAGATGATAAATTTCAACAACTGGCTTAAGTATTGGTGTCATTCATAGGGGATCCAATGCCTGTCAGCCTGGGATGACATGCTGGACAAGCCACGATGCTTCACTAGGGATGGTTTGCACCTGTCACCCCTGGGCTTTTGGATATTGGCAAAGGCTCTTGCTACCCCCATAGTGCCTTTTTTAGGCAAGGCTCAAAAGACAAACCCACCTCCATAGGTATCAGAAGGGATAAGAAACTAAGAGTAATGCTACTCAACGCCAGAAGTCTAAACCTCAAGATGCATGCACTCAAAACTCTCCTTAGCATGGAGAACATCGATATCTGTGCAGTAACAGAAACCTAGTTCAAGGCTCCTGAGAGCACCCCAGCACTACCAGGTTATACCTCATACCATGCTTTTCGGCCCCAAAACTTGGACCGAACCACAAAAGGAGGGGGAGTATTAATATTCGTCAAAGATACCCACACCTCCAGGTTGGTGGCACAGCACGAACCATCAGAGACTATCCATGTGCAACTAACAGTGGGTAAAACTGCCTTCCAGTTTATACCCTTTTACAGTCCACCCTCCCAAACCCAGGAACCCCACTCGGCCTTCCTGAGAACACTGGAAAATATGAAGGTCTCTCCAAACACCATTATATTGGGTGACTTCAACTACCCAAACATAGACTGGGAGCATTACTCTAGCTCCAACACCCTAGCCCAAAGGTTCCTAGAATTTATAAACTCAAATGCTATGGAACAACTTGTTACCACTCCCACAAGAGGGGAAAACATACTGGACCTGATCATCACCAACATGGGAACTATATGCTCCAGACCAGAAGTGTATCCCTCACTGGTAAGATCAGACCATAAACTAACCTCACTGGATATTCACATCCTGACCTAACCCCCTGCCCAGTAAACCACAGTGAAAAACTTCTCTAAAGCAAATTTCACACTCCTCAAAACTGAGGTGGAATCCTTCAAAGTCCCCGGGCCTGTGGAAAATACGGCCCAGACCACAGAATCCTTTATAAATGCATTCTATGAACACCTTCAGGAATGCATGGATCATGCAATCCCAAATAAAACCAAGACCCAATCCTCCAAAGGCAGACGTCCTGTCTGGTGGACCCCAACTATAAACAAACTATACAATAGAAGGAGGAAGCTACTACATGATAGAGCAAAATCCCAAAAAGGGAAGGCATCTCTGATCAGTATTAGCAAAAAACTACGGGCATTCATAAAATTGTCTAAGGCCAGCTTAGAGAGAAAAATTGCACAGGACACTAAGGATAATCACAAGGCTTTCTTTAGTTATGTTAGGAACCTGGGTGGGAATTCCCAGATATGCTCAGAATTAGTACAAAATGACAAAAAAAACCCCACAGACATTGCCAACATCCTAGCTGACAGGTTCAGCGCAAACTTCACCCCCCCCTCCCCACCAAAAGGGCAAATATCTATCCCAGCAGAGTGCTGCCCCCCTGACATCTCAGATACTCAGGTAAGAGCCGCCCTCTCCAAAGCAAAAAACACAGCATCAATGGGATCAGACGGTGTCCCGTGCTGCATCCTACATGAACTCCAAGAAGAGCTAAACCCAAACATAAAACTACTGTTCAATTTCAGTCTTACTACAGGATATGTACCCAAAGAGTGGGGTACAGCAACAGTGGTCCCTCTCCACAAAGGTGGTGCCTCAACAGATCCTGGAAACTATCAGCCTGCCTAGCTTGGTCTGCAAAGCAATGGAAAGGATCATCATGGACCTCATAAATAAAGATGTTGGGGACCTACAGACACTGGATCCTACCCATTTCGGCTTTGTTAAGGGCAGATCCTGCCTCTTAAACCTGGTTGATTTCTTTGAAACAGTCACCAAGGCCATTGACAAGGGGAAGGTGGTCCACACAGCCTACCTGGACCTCGCAAAAGCCTTCGATCCAATACCCCACTCGGGCATTATAGATAAGCTCATCAGCTTAAATATAAACCCCTATGTCACTAGATGGGTTGCAAACTGGTTCAAGGACAGAACCCACATGGTTAGAATTACTGGAGCCATGTCAGACTCCAAACCAGTTACAAGTGGCATCCCACAAGGCTCAGTCCTGGGACCTCTCTTGTTCGGTATATATTTCTCGGAGGTATAGGCCAACACGGAAAGACTGTGGCTGACCAAATTCGCAGATGACTGCAAACTGGGCATCATAATCGACTCTCCAGCTGACACAAGCATCTTCCAAAAGGGCCTCATAGAAACAGACAACTGGTGCCAGAGCCATGGCCTCAAGCTAAATGCCAAAAAGTGTATAGTCATCCCCTTTGGCAAAAACAAAGTGCCCACAAATTACCACATAGGTGGTAATCCATTAAGTACAGAAGAAGTAATTAGGGACCTGAGGACCCAAATTGATAGCAATCTCTCATTTGACAACCATGTGGCCAAAGTGGTTAGAAAAACATTTTATATAGACCACCTAATCATGAAGGGATTCACATCTAGATCAGGGGAGGTCATAGTGCCTCTTTACTCATCCCTCATCAGGCCCATAATTGAGTACAATGCCCCTTTGTGAATGTACCTTACCAGACACCTGCAGCAACTGGAAAGACCCCAAAAGTACCTCACCAAGAGGATCAAAGGGCTCAAACAGATGCCATATGCTGCCCAGTTAAAGAAACTCCAGCTCTAGTCAGTGGCATACCGCCTGCTCAGAGGCAATCTGTGCCTGACGTATAAAGCCATGTCCAACCCGGAATTAATGGACATGCTACACCTCAGAAAATCCAAATCCCATCGAGCTACGTGCTCGAGAGACTTGAACCTCAGCACTGAAATAAATAGGACATGTTGGAGGGACAGATTCATAACCCAGAGGCTCCCTTCACTCTGGAATAAAATCCCAGTCCAGGTTAGGCAGAGTCCCTCATTGACTTTCTTCAAGAGGAATCTTGATGAGTAGATGGGAGATCGTAGGTTTACCCCGGGTATCACTTCTGTGTCACTGTTAGACAGAGGCACAGTATACTAACCTCGAAAAAGGGCATAGCAAAATTAATTTAAAATGGGTGGCAAAAGCCAAACACACTCTGGCTAGGCTTATAAATGCCCTAGGACAGATAGCCTAGTATGAACCTATGAACCTATAATGCCCAGCTTAGTAAGTTTATCTATGATTCCAGAGTGGGGGATGGTGTTGAAGGCCTTGGCAAGGTCCAGATAATGTTTGTGGACCACCTTACCCTCGTCCACAGCTCTGGAGACTGATTTGAAGAAGTCATTCAGGTTCAGGAGACAAGATCGGCCCTTCACAAACCCAAACTGGGAGGGATCCAGTGTTTAAAGGTTGCCAATGTCTTTGTTTATAAGTTCCATGATAATACGTTCCATGGCCTTGCAGATCAGGCTCGTCAGACTGATGGGACGGTAGTTCCCAGGATCCAAGGTGGCTCCCCCCTTGTAGAGTGGGATAACTAAAGCTGTGCGCAACTCAGTGGGCATGAAGCCTAAGGTGAGGTCATGATTAAACATGGCTCTTAGGTGAGGTGCTAGTTCATTTTGTAGTTCATGTAGTACACAGCCTGGAATGTTGTCTGGTCCCATGGATGCTGTATTCTTAGCTTTGGAGAGTGCAGTTTGTACCTGTGTGGTTGTTACTACCGGTGTCTGGCAATCTTTCGGTATTGAGATGGGCTCTTTAGGGGGGTGAAGTTGGCACTGAATCAATCTGCCAGGATATTAGCAATATAATTGGGATCAGTATATTTAATGCCATTCTGTTGTAGCTCAGAGCAGATCTGAGCATTGCCATTTAGATTCTTGACATAGCTATAGAATGTCTTGTGGTTGTCTTTGGAATCTTTGGCAATTTCATTTTTGTAACTAGCTTTAGAGGATTTTATGAGGGATCTCAACTTTTTACTGAGGGTGGTAAGGGAGTTTTTTGCATCCTGGGATTTTCCTCTTTTCTGCAACAGTTTCTTCCTTTTGTTGTAAAGTTTGTTTATGGAGGGGAGCACTAGCTTAGCTTCCTTTTTTTAGATGAGAGCATCTTGGTTCTATTTGGGATGGCATGATTCATGCATGAGTGGATGTGCTCATACAATGCCTTAGTGTAGGATTCAGCAGTTGAACTTTCAGTTCCGTCTGCATGGGTGTCATGAAGTTTGTCACTTCTGTCTTGAGTAGCATGAAGCTGGCTTTGGAGAAGTTTTTTACAGAGGTTTCCTTACTAGGGGGTGGGAGAGGGATGTGGATGTCAAGGGTGATTAGCTTATGGTCAGACCTAACCAATGAGGGGGTGACCATAGGTGTGTAGCATCGATTTCCCATGTTGATAATGACCAGGTCTAGGATATTGGAACCCCTGGTGGGGCTATGGATTAGTTGATCCAGGGCATTGGAATTTATGAATTCCAAGAACCGTTGGGCAAAGGTGTTGGCACATGAGTAGTTTTCCCAGTTAATGGCAGGGTAGTTGAAATCATCCAGTATTAGAGAGTTTGGTTGCATCTTAATATTTTCCAGTATGTTTAGAAAGGTGTAGTGAGAATCTTGGGCCATGGTGGGGGATCTGTAGCAAGCTACAATTTGGATTGCAGTCTTACCTAGTGTTAGTTGCACCTGGAGAATTTCAGATGCATTGTGTTAGGCAACTAGCCTGGTGGTGTGAATATCCATGGTGAATATGGACACTCCTATATCTTTAGTGTTTTGGTCTTGGTTTGGTGGCTGAAAAGTGTGGTAAGAGTTGTAGCCTGGTATTGCAGGGTGCTCTCTGGAGTCTTGAACCAAATCTCAGTTACTGCACAGATATCAATGTTCTTCATTTTTAGGAGTGCCTCGAGAGAGAGTGCATTTTGAGGTTTGGACTTCTAACATTGAGTAGCATTACCTTCAGATTTTACATGCTTGTACCTGTTACAGTGGTGGTTTGGTCCTTTGAACTTTGCCTAAAAAAGGCACTATAGGGGTGTCAAGAGTCTTAGCCAGTATCCTGAATCCCAGGGGCAACAGGTGCAAACCATCTCTGGTCATGGTCTGTCGATCATGTCGTCCCAGGCAGACAGATACTGGATCCTATTTGAATGACAGCAGAAGCGTATGCCATTTTTGTACCATTAAAGCATTCTTTTTATTGGTTTCTTTGTTTGGAATGCGTTACAGCCAGCTACACTTTCTCAGTCTGTTTATTTGCCTTTTTTGTTTGGGTTGACACCAGAAGCTTAGCCAATTGTTGAAGTCAATCATTTGGTCCTTATACTGTGGTATCATTCTGGGCCAAGGCAGGATGGTACTCAGGGCTATGGTCATACCTGCCTGGGCCACATGATCAAAGAGCTCTTCCATGTCACTTTTCATGTAGTCCAGGGAGGTATGTCTCAAGTCATTCACTCCAGCATGGACAATGACAATTTGTACCTGCTGTGGAGTGACTTGAGTGCATGCATTATGTGGCGGATCCTGGCATCTGACAGGCAGATGACTGTAATTTTCTCTTTGTTCAGCCTGGTGAGTGGGACATCAGTGTGCCTGACTATAGAGTCACCTATGACTAAAGAGTTGGGTATGTTGTCTTGCCTTAGGGGCTGTTGTTGGGTGGCACACTGGTGTTGTGAGCTATATGACACTTTGGTTATGATTGGTGTTTGTTTGCATTTCAACTTTGGAGGTCCTTGTTGCTTGGGCAGGTTTCTGTTGAGGGCCTCTGCATATGATGGTTTAGTGTTGCTATGTGAGGGTGTTGGTGGTGTGGGTTTAGAAGGGTTGTGTGTTGCTTGAGGTATAGTGCAGGTGTTAATCTTCTCCTCTTGACTGTCTAGATCAATCTTGGGTGGGGAGATCTTTACTTCCAATTTGGCTATGTAAGTGCATCTCTCACAGGTTGTAGTGTTGGGTGGTAGGAGGAGAGGGTTGTTTATGTACATGAGGCAATTACTGCATTGCCCCAGTATGCCCAGATTCACCAGGTGGACAGGAGAAATCAGCAGAAGCTGACCCTTGGACATGCCTGGTTTGGTGCTTTTTTTTTTTGCAAAGTACAGGAGATGTTGTCTCTTATCTTAGCAAGGTACTTTACAATTATTGGCTGTTTAGTGCCTGAAATTAATTTCTCATTAACAAGGAGAGTTGAGTGCTTCTATCAGTTTAAGGCTTCCTAGTGCTTTCCAGTAGGTTTTAGAGCAAGTGCTAGTCACAGGGATGCTTAAAGGTAAGATGAAAAAAATGGTTTATCCTAAACACTGCAGTGTGCACTACAGGAGTTAGATGTGAAAGTAGGTAACTTATGTTTTACCTGTCTAAACATTTATTGGAGAGGCACTATTTTTAAAACAGCAAGATAGATTGAAAGGGGGTGGTCACTTTTGTATTCTGGTACTATGGAATACAATAGGATGGCCAATAAATTTAAATAGTTGAAGGGGAGTGATTTGACAAAATGATAATGTTGCGCTTATTCACACAAGCCAGTAAAAGCAAAGAGGAAATGAGATATATGGTCAAATTAACATAAGGGGCAGGCAACTAGAAAGACAGTGATGTTTAAGAACACAACAGTAACCAGGTTAGAGGGTGGGGAAAAAATTCTGCCTGACTCACAAGAGTCAAAGCTGTGATCTCTTTTCAAGTTTTAATATGCAGGTAAAAGCAGAATATAAGTAAAACACAAGGTAAAGAAAACAAATCACAGTATTCAAAATAGAAAAAGGCAATAAAGTAACACAAAATACAACAAATAAAAAGCAAACTAACCTTTCCCTCACAGCAAAGTGTAGCAGAGTCTGGGTGAGCCTTTCTAACTCTGTTTACAATTTAGTCCTTTCCTTGGTATGTTGGCAATCTATGGGCTCTAACACGTCTGGATTATTTTTGACCATGTCATAATACTTGCTTCATACAATTTATCACTAAATAGACCCATAATGCTGCTTGTCCATGAATCCCAGGCAAATTTTATTTCTTCTATTTCAATAAAACCAGAAAACTAGCAGCTTATCAACATTACAACTCATGTGTTTCAGTCTGAATTTTATTTTGAAAATAAATTCAAGAAAATGGAGTAAAAGAGTGTAAGCATAATTTATTTTCTTTTTTCCAGCATGGGATGATCTAACGCTTCTGTATTCCCCAACTGACCTGCTTGGGAAATATAAAGATGTCTGCTGCAGTTTGTTGAGTATGTATTGCCTGTGTTCCTGAGTATTATTTATTTTTATTTTTATTATGCTTTTAATAGATCCCTTTGTGAAGCATCAACATATGCTTTCTTGAAGTGTCTCACAGCTCTCATACCCTACTGATTTAATACAAAGAAGACAATTTATGCTTTGGGTTACAGGCAATCAGTTGATTTTAAGTTTAAAATATTGCATCATTTGGATGTTTGAATAAATGTCAAATACGTAAGATTTGTGAAACACCTCTCCAAATACTGCTGGTAATGAAGCATTCTGTAGGAAATAAATCTGTCCTGCTTTGAAAAGAAGCTACATCTTTTTTAGCTTAACACATTTGTGGATGTATATGGGAACAATGCTATGAAATAGCTGAATGAAAACTAATATTTAATTTCATTTTGTTCTAGAACTAAATGTGTCATTTATTAATTTTCTAAACACCAAATAATAAATTCTACATTGCACAGCAGGAAGAACAACCCTAGACATTAATGCATATTATACATTACAGTGTGTTTTCAGACTGGAAAGGGAACAAAAAGAAATCAGAAAGGTTGAGACTTACTGTGCACAACAATCTGAATAATTCAAAATAAATCAACTACTCAGAAATTAGATAAAATCAAGCAGCACCTCTAGAATTTAAATGTTGTTTTCATCAATCTTAAAGGAGATCGAGAGTATCATTTTTAATTCATTCACTGAAACTACAAACACTGAAAAGATATATTATATCTCATACAAACTACATTTTTGGCATGACATTCCACTGTCCAATCATAGGGCAAGTCTAAGGACCAATGATACTACTATCCAGTCACATGACCAGACAAAGCATAAATGATGACACTGCCCAGTCACAGGACAAGACTAAATACCAGTAAATGCTATGTAAACATTTTGCATATTGGCAAAATGTAACTTCTGAAATATAGTAGATGGGGCAGAATTTAAAAAAAGGTGTATTTTAAAACCGTCTGAAGTTTCGAATAAGATGAAAGAGGCAACATATACCTCAAAGATACAGTCACACTGCAACTTCATTCTTCATGTGCAGAGGTCAGAATTTTGCCATTGGTTCCTGAAGATGTTAGACTGTGTTACTCCAGTTTTTAGAGTAATTATAGGAGTGCACTGGATTTGATAAAAGCATTTACAACTATTGTTATTCACTAGTCCCCAAACAAGAGCTCAGCTTTCTGGGGCAATGTGCCAAACAAAACGGTATTTATAGAACTCAGCTGCTGCATGGACAACACAGACAGTTGCAAATGCTCTTACCAAATCTCATGTATCTGTTTAATTGCAACAAAAGATGAACTATTGTAGTATAAGATATTTTGGAATCTCACCCTTGAAAATTGCCATGAATATCAATGAATAAAATTCTGGGGTACATATGAATATCTGTAGTATCGTCTGAAAAATAAAATGAAGAAAATGTTTCAAAGTATGAGGGCATACTTTTGAGTTGTGGTAACTCAGATGAAGTAACAGATAGTAAGATGGTGCAGACAGAAAAGGATTATAAACATAATAGTTATTTATACAGACCACAGCATTCAACCCAGTATCTGTCACCCTCAAAGTGTTAATGCCATCTTTAAGTTGAACATCGATGTGTAAGTATTTTACTTCCAAGGTGCCTTTTAATTAGGACTGTTCCATGGATACATCATTAACTTCTATAGTGTAGGTCTTAGATTATATCAACACCCAATAGCAATGGCTGAGATAATTCACTTGCAACCCTCTTGCACTCAACACTGAAAACAAAACAGCTCATGTAACCTAACAAAATTGCATGATTACTGTTTAGTTATAGTATCTAAGAGCTCAGCCTATAATTAAAAATAAATAAACAAATAAATACATAAATACATACATAAATAAATCATACAGAACTAGATTCAGTAGCAGGACAGAAATGCAGACAATCAGCTTTACATTCCTGCTTCTGGGTTGCACACACAGTAATTTGTGATATACATCTATGCTATAATGTCTTCTATTATTAAAGGTCTACTGAAGGGGAGAATTCCTTTGGGAACAACTTTTGTGTACATAGGGCTGAAACACAATGTTGGAGGTAGTTTATGCATACCCATGTGTGTGTGTGTGTGTGTGTGTGTGTGTGTGTGTGTGTGTGTGTGTGTGTGTGTGTGTGTGTGTGTGTGTGTGTGTGTGTGTGCGTGTGTGTGTATATATATATATATATATATAGAGAGAGAGAGAGAGAGAGAGAGAGAGATAAATAATATGTACATACATACACACATATATATGTGTATGTATATATACATATATACATACATACAAACACGCATATATTTATATATATATATATATATATATATATATATATATATATATATATATATATAGAGAGAGTTTTTATTTATTTATTTTTTTTGCATGAACTGTGATATAAACGCCTGGCAGAAAGGAGTTGCTAGGGTTAGGAAGAGTATCTGCGTGAAATAAACTGACAGACACTCTAAATGGCTTTTATCTCGTGAACAAAAACTATTATTAGTACAATGTGTGTCTGTTTAATAAGATTGAATGCATTACCTTAGGTAGAATTTATTTCACTGATCATAGTCAATTTTTTGAGGTGTCCACACATTTAAATTCTATTTGATCAAGACAATCATAGTTTATGATTGTGTGAGTACACGTGTTTGTATAGCTGTCTGTCCATATAAAACAAGATGACATGCATTGCTATGTAGAACTGTACATACTCAAGCAATGGCAGTTACCCAAGTCAGAAAAAGGTTATTATGCGGAGAGTCTGTGAATGGAAGCAACTGATAATTACTGCCACATTATTATAGTTCATTGAGCTGGGTTGTAAGGGCAGTGTGCATGAAGTGTGAAAACATTTTCAATACATTGCTATGGACAGAATGTCTTCCTCTTGTCCTTGAACGAAAAATGTGGTTATTCTGGGATCTAGGCAAAATAGTCTTTGTTTGAAGCAACTGCCCACTAGCCCCTTACTTGAGCATGGTTAAATAATTAGGAGTATGGGCTGTCGGAGGAAATGAATCATGTCTCTCTTTCTTCCCACCCCCATTCCTCCCTGTATCTATCTATCTGTCTCTTTCTCTCTCTGCCTCTATCCCCTTCCCCCTCTCTCTCTCTCTCTCGGTGTGTGTGTGTGTGTGTGTGTGTGTGTGTATTCATGTGTGTGACAGAGTGTAGAGAGGTTATGGATGCCTTGTCCTTGCTCCCTCACAAAAACATTTTAGAAATTATATGCAGATCATTGCAAGTAATACAGCCATGCACTGCTACGTGTGTGTGTGTGTGTGTGTGTGTGTGTGTGTGTGTGTGTGTGTGTGTGTGTGTGTGTGTGTGTGTGTGTGTGTGTGTGTGTGTGTGTGCGTGTGTGTGTGTGTGTGTGTGTGTGTGTGTGTGTATTCATGTGTGTGACAGAGTGTAGAGAGGTTATGGCTGCCTTGTCCTTGCTCCCTCACAAAAACATTTTAGAAATTATATGCAGATCATTGCAAGTAATACAGCCATGCACTGCTACGTGTGTGTGTGTGTGTGTGTGTGTGTGTGTGTGTGTGTGTGTGTGTGTGTGTGTGTGTGTGTGTGTGTGTGTGTGTGTGTGTGTGTGTGTATTTGGTGCGCAAGTTTAAACATAGTTACAGATACATTATTTGACTGTTCAGACAAATCATTTATTCAGGAGAATGCAACTTTATTCACAAAGTAGAATTGCTTTCCAGAAAAATAATTACTGCAGTTTTTATTCATTCCCAGTTTCCATGGCTTACTCATGATCATTGGAAGCCTTATCAGAAAAGACTGAAGTAGAGAGGCAGTCTGCATGTAAAAGGAAGTGGAACATTTATTTCATGAAAGAAATGAAGGCAGAACCTATATTTTAACTTTCATGAATATCATTTTATTATTATGGTTTCACAGCATAACCACTGCACTTTCTCTTCCTTTAGTCTCTTGACAACCTAAACAATCTCATTAGATTGTGTTTATATTTTGTTTCTTATGTATTTAACAAAAATACCTACTGATTAAGTGACTTGCTCAGTGTTACAAAGTTTGCAAGTAGGAATTGAGGGGAATCAAAGCCAAAAATGCAAGACGAAGTCTATTAACAGTTTGTAGTCCTGACCTCCTGAGCTAAAGTGTAATAGGGACAAATGTAATAGCATACCTGAAAATGAGAAATATACATTGGTGTTATAACACCAGAACAAAACTCATTGGACAGGATTCAATAAACAGTACACAGCTCACTGAAACCGTGTTTGCATCACTGTGTAATGCACACAGGATAGCGCATCAATTTGTATTCAGTAAGTGGCTCTACACGATGTGTAGAGCCTCACAAACACGGTAAGCATCATAGCAAGCTAATTATTCTATAAGCAACTGAATTGTATACTAATCAACCAATCCAAGATGACAAAGCCATATGTGTAGCACTTAGAATATTAGCTGCAGGAATCTTTCAGTGATACCCAGAGGAGACATACTAGGGGTGTCACAGGCATCAGCATCCAGGATACTACACCATTTCCTGAATGCTATGCTACAGTATGCCAGTGACTATATATATTTCCCCCTACCCCTGAGGACAGAGCTAGAACTATGCAGGAGTTCTAGCCCATAGCACACTTCCATGAAGTCTTCAGTGCAATAGACTGCATGCACATTGAGATCAAAGCACCACCCAGGGAACAAGGAAAGATGTACATTACCAGAAAGGGGTTCCACTTCATTAACTACCAGGCATGCCTCTCAATCTGGAAACATCAAACATCTGGGCAAAGGCCCATGAAAAATAGGTATAAATCTGTACGCTGGTTAACATAACTTGGCATACATAATTATGTAACCCTACCCACTCCAGTGGAATTATGGGATACCAACCTTCAAATGCAAATTC
Organism: Protopterus annectens; assembly: GCF_019279795.1. Taxonomy (NCBI): domain Eukaryota; kingdom Metazoa; phylum Chordata; order Ceratodontiformes; family Protopteridae; genus Protopterus; species Protopterus annectens. The sequence continues at coordinate 222,976,599 of NC_056734.1, read as the reverse complement.
AAGAGCAGACAACCAAAATATGGCTCCAGAGGGCCCTGACCCTGTAGTAAATGGTAACCATTTATTTTAAATGTGTAGCAATGATGTTCACTGGGAAGGGAGAAGATGATGAACCTTAGGATTTTGTTTTTGGTGACTTGCAGTATGTGGATTTTGTGGTAAAGGTAGGGCATTTAATGGTAGGCAATATTCTAACCTTAGCAAAAAGAATATTATAGCTTGCTAGGACCTCCAAATGTCATTCTGATCAGTGGCGTAGCTTAAGTTTGTGCTGCCTGGGGTTGTCTTTGAGTTTGCTGCCCTTTCCCCCCTCACAAAATCATGGTCAAATTAGGCCTCTCATACACAGCCCTTCCCCCTGCAGCCATTCCAATGTCCTATTACTTGGCTATTCCACCCCATTTACTATAAACACTGTAATGTGTGTACTGCTTTACTTCTATGATGATTACTTGGATTTCATTTAAAACTTTTATTTTACATTTTATAGCACAACCACTAACTGACATCTGCTAAACAAAGCAATGCAGTCTCACAATGAAAATAGACTTAGCATTAAAACTTCTTTGCCCTTGAAACTCACATTAATTGAAACAGTACTGAAATCCACATTCAAATAAATGCATCTGGCCAGTGGTGGATAAAGATTGCCTTTGGGCTGTTTTCAAATCATGGGCCCCTTGCACATGAAACATACATGTGTTCTTTGATGCACCTTCCTGATTGTATTAAATTACATTCCTTATATAATACAACACACTTGTTAGAGCGCATTTTAAATTTATTGTTTTGAATATTTTTCCACTAAGCAATTAAACAAAATGCATGAACAAATAATGACAAAACTCCGGAGAACATTTCCATCATAAAAATCTACTCAAACGTCTACAATCCACCAATATCAGTAAATATGCACAATCTCTGCAAAAGTAAAAGTCATCTAAATAATTCCACATTAAAGAGATCTGCAAGATTTGTAACTAATAGGTTCATAGGTTCATAGGTTCATACTAGGCTATCTGCCCAAGGGCATTTATAAGCCTAGCCCATAGTTATGTGGCTTTCGCCACCCCTTTAGTTTGAATAAAAACTATGCCTATCATTTTTCTGTGCCTCTGTCAAGCAGTGACACTGAAGTAATCCCTGGGGTATATCTGCGATCTCCCATCCATTGGTCAAGATTCCTCTTGAACAAGGCCAGCGAGGTGCTCTGCCTCACATGTACCGGGATTTTGTTCCACAGCATAGGGAGTCTCTGGGTGATGAATCTGTCCCTCCAGCACGTTCTATTTATAACCGTGTCAAGGTTTAAGTCTCCGCCCTTGTGGTTCTGAGGGATCTAGATTTTTGTGGTGAAGCATATTCATCAAATCTGGGTTTGACATGGCCTTATATGTCAGGCACAGGTCACCTCTGAGCAAGCGGTATGAGACTGAATAAAGCTGGAGTTCTTTCAGTCGGGCAGCATAAGACATATTTTTGAGACCCTTTATCCTTTTGGTGAGGAACTTTTGGGGCCTTTCAAGCTGCATCAGGTGTCTGGTCAGATACATTCCGAGCGGGGCATTGTACTCAATCATAGGTCTAATGAGTGATGAGTACAGGGGGACGATGACCTCCCTTGATCTAGATGTGAATCCCTTCATGATCAGGTGGGCGATATAGAAGGTTTTCCTAACTACTTTAGCAACATGAGTGTCAAGCGAAAGACTACTGTCAACTTGGGTCCCCAGATCCTGATGACTTTTTCTGTGCTCAGTGGATTGTCACCTGTCTCGCAGCTAGGGGAAACCTTGTTTTACCCGAAGGGTGTGACTATGCATTTTCTGGCGTTTAACTTCAGGCCATGGCTCTGGCACCAGTTATCCGTTTCTGTGAGGCCCTTCTGGAGGATATCTGTGTCAGATGTGTTTAGTTTGCAGTCATCTGCAAACTTTGTCAGCCATAACCCTCCTGTGTTTGCTTGTACTTCAGAAAAGTAGATGCCGAACAAGAGTGGACCCAGGACTGAGCCCTGTGGGACACCACTTGTGACAGGCTTTGAGTCTGACATGGCTCCAGCAACTCTGACCCTGTGGGTTCTGTCGCTTAGCCAGTTTGCAACCCATCTTGTGATGTATGGGTTTACATTCAAGCTGATGAGTTTTTCGATGATACCTGAGTGGGGTATTGTGGCCTTTGCCAGGTCGAGGTAGGCTGTATGGACTGCCTTTCCCTCATCAATGGCCTTGGTGACTGTCTCGAAAAAGTCAACCAAGTTTAAGAGGCAGGATCTGCCTTTGACAAAGCCAAACTGGGTTGGATCCAAAGTCTGCAAGTTCCCTATGTCTTTATTTATGAGTTCCATTATGATCCTCTCCATGGCTTTGCAGATAAGGCTTGTCAAGCTAATGGGTAATTTCCAGGGTCTGTGGAGGCACTTATGAAGTGGGACCACAGTATCCTGAGGTGAGGCTAAGATTAAACAGCTGTCCTAACTGTGGGTTTAATTCCTCGTTGAGTTCATGAAGCACACAGCCGGGGACACCATCCGGTCCCATGGATGCTGTGTTTTTGCCTTAGTGAGGGCAGTTCTCACTGGAGATGTTTGGGGGGCTACAATCCTCTGGAATAGATATCTCTCCTTTTGGGGGAGAGAAGTTTGCACTGAACCTGTCAGCCAGTATGTTAGCAATGTGTGTAGGTTCAGTAATTTTCACATCATTTTGAACTAATTCTGAGCATATCTGGGAGTTTCCTCCTAGGTTTCTAACATAGCTAAAGAAGGCCTTATGATTGTCTTTAGAGTCCTTGGCGATTTCTCTCAAAATTTGCCTTGGATGATTTTATGAGAGCTCTTAGTTTTTACTTATAATGATCAAAGGTGTCTTACCTTTGCTCTATCTTGTAGTAGCTTCCTCCTTTGTTGTAGAGCTTGTTTACTGGTACACAGAGTCTTAGTTTTGTTTGGGATTGCCTGATCCATGCAGTCCTGTAGGTGCTGGTAGAAGGCATTTGTAAGTGATTCAGCGGTTTGAGTAATGTTTACCACTGGCTCAGGGGCCTTAAAGGAGACCACACTAGTTTTAGAAGTGTGAAATCGGCTTTTGAGAAGTTTTTCACTGTGGTCTTTTTGTTTCAGGTGACCTCCAGCGAGATTAGTTTATGATCTGATCTCACCAGTGAGGGTATACTTCCGGTGTTGAACATTTTGATCCCATGTTCGTGATGATGAGATCAAGTATGTTTTCACCTCTTGTGGGGATGGTGACTAGTTGTTCCATGGCATTTGAGTTTATGAACTCCAGGAATCTTTGGGTTAGAGTGTTCGGCTTGAGTAGTGTTCCCAGTCTATATTAGGGTAGTTGAAGTCACCTAGTATGATGGTGTTTGGAGATACATTTATCCCCTCAATGTTTTCAGGAAGGCCATGTGAGTTGAGTTTGAGAGGGTGGCCTGTAACATGCTACAAATTGCAGAGCAGTCTTGCCTATGGTTAATTGCACCTGGATGGTCTCCGATGCATACCAACCTTGAGGTGTGGGTGTCCTTTATGAATATGGACACCCCCTCCTTTCTTGGTGTTGTCCGGATTTTGGGGCGGGCATTATGATATGAGGTGAAACCTGTTAGTGCTGGGGTGCTCTCAGGAGCCTTGAACCAGGTTTCTGTCACAGCACAGACATCGATGTTCTCCATATTGAGAAGGGCCTGGTGCATCTTGAGATTGAGACTTCTGGCATTGAGCAGCATTACCTTAGTTTTTTCCCTTTTGGTGTTCTAGGGTGGTAGGTTTAGAATTTGAGCCTTGCCTAAAAAAGCCCAGGGTGACAGGTGCAAGCGCGTGGCTTGTCCAGCATGTCATCCCGGCCAGACAGCCATTGAATCCACTTTGAATGACACCAGAAATTAAGGCACATATTAAAGCTGATCATCTTATCACTGTATTGTGGCATCATTCTAGGTGAAAGTAGGATACTGCTCAAGGTCAGGGTCATACCTGCCTGGGCTACATAATCAGAGAGCTCCTCGCCGTCCCTTTTCATGTAGTCCCGTCTCAGGTCGTTGACACCAGCGTGGACAATGACTGAGTCGTGCTTGTACCTGCTGTTGAGAGACCTGAGCTTGCGTTATGTGGCGGATTCTAGCGCCCGACAGGCAGCTTACTGTGCCCTTCTCCTTACTCTGTCTGGTGCGGGGGACGTCAGTGTGCCTGACTATGGAATCACCAATGACAAGTGTGTCTGGCATTTTGTTTGGCCTTAAGGGCTGTGACTGTTTGACACTCTGACTGTGTGGTCTATGTGTTGCATGTGGTGAGGTGGTAGTTGTTTGGGTGTCTGCTTTGGTGGCCTCTGCTGTTTTGGTAAATTTTTGACCAGAGCCTCCGAGTATGTCTTTGTGTGAGTATGTGTATGATTTGAAGTTGTGATGGTACCATGTGTGACTGGGTATGTATTGTGTGTGGTTGCCTTCTCCTCCTGTCTGGTCTTGCCAGTCCTATGTTGAGAGAGCTCAGCCTCCAGTTTGGCCGTATAGTTGCATCTCTCGCATTTATTTGTGTTTTGTGGGAGAAGGAGAGGATTGTCTGTGTACATGAGGCAATTGTAACATTGCCTCAATATTCCCAGGTTCACCAGTTGAGCTGGAGAGGACACTAGCAACTGATCCCTCGACATACTAGAAGTAGTAGATAAAGAACTTTCAAAGGACTCCGGGGGAAGTGGGTTTTGGGCTGGTGGGGTACTATCTATAATAAGAGTGCTTTATCAAGGTGCAAGTACTGTAGGAGTAAGTGCTAAGCTTTACAGATAGAGAATAGTCTACTTGGGAATCAAGTAGAGATGAACTTTTCAGTTATAGGATATGCTGGTTTGATCAGCAGTACAGTTTAGCGTGTTTTATAGCAGGGGGCTGAAGGGAGCTAGGAATTGGCCCAAAACGACCAATGAACTACTAGTTTCTGGCTGAAACTTCACCGTCGGACAAAAGGCGCTCAGTGCTCCACTCCCACTGGTAAGCAAAGAAACTTCCCTCCTTCCTAATAAGGCAATGGATCAGTAACAGGAACTAAAACAAAAGCCAGGGATCAGCAACTCTGAAACTGGACTACTCTAGTTCAGTAAAGTGGGAAAACAAGAGATTTTTGTTTTATTACAGAGATAAGGAAAAAACAGACAGTAAATGCTATAAATGCTGTAAATTGCACTTTAGTGTGTAGCCTACAGAAACAATTTGCAACAATTAGTAACTTAAAGTGCAATAAACAGTGTAAAATGCAGAAATCACTTAAAGTAGCAGTAAAACAGAAATGCAGTCGCTAGCTTAATAACAGTGGGAAAGCCACAAAAATACTTATATCTGGTAGAAAGTCACTCTTTTAGCTCTCTGCTGCTTGGATCACTCTGCAGGCCACCACGAGGATCTGTGCAGAGTTGGTACAAGCTGGAAAACACGTGTTTAGCGTGTTTTATAGCAGGGGCTGAAAGGAGCTAGAATTGGCCCAAAAGCGACCAATAGACTACTAGTTTCTGGCTGAAACTTCACCAATTCGGACAAAAGGCTGCTCAGTGCTTCCCACTCCCACTGGTAAGCAAAGAAACTTCCCTCCTTCCTAATAAGGCAACGGATCAGTAACAGGAACTAAAAACAAAGCCCAGGGATCAGCAACTCTGAAACTGGACTACTCTAGTTCAGTAAGGTGGGAAAACAAGAGATTTTTACAGAGACAAGGAAAAAAAACAGACAGTAAATGCTATAAATGCTTTTAAGTGGCTAGCACACTTGAGTGTGTTAGCCTACAGGTAAATTTAAGCAACAAATAACTTTTTAAGAGTGCAAAACAGTTAATCAACACAAAAACAGTTTAAATAGAATGCAGAGCTGTATAAACAGGCAAAGATGCAGTCGCTAAGCAGTAAATATTCAAAAGCCAGAAAAAATACTTAAATCAGTTATAGCAAATACAGTTATAACAAATGCTCTGAAATATACTGTATATTTCCAATATGTTTGAGAAGGACAGTCAGAACACAAGAAGGTTCAGGTGAAGAAGAAAAAAAAGTTTTGTTTTACTTTTTGAAAAGGTAAAAAGGAGGAACAGAAGGCCTTATCAAATGTTCTCTCTGTATTAAGAAGAATGAGCTAATGACACTAGACTGGGAGGTGTGTCACAGTAGGGGCGGGCAACTGCAAAGCCACCAAGTATAAGAGCAAGACACCAACAGGGAGGGAGGATGGGACAAAATAGGACAACAAGCTATGAAAGTTTTTAAACAGAAAAAGATTTCTGAAGATTCTGAATAGACAAAGTGCTTTATATATATTAAATTATAAAAACAGTAATCTGTTAAAATAATCAAAAAATACTTATATTTTGTAGCTCAGTTGCGGTCAAACAACTTCTCCAGCCTGCACCAAAGACCAGAAACACAACTTTTTTTTTACAAGAACACAAAAGAACCAGCCCCCACTAGCCAAGAGATATAATGAGGAGGTCGCTGCTAGCAAACAGCTTAATATTTCATTATTTCCTCTACAAATAAAGTGCCCATTGCCCTTGAGGAATAAATTGCCTATGTTACATCAAAAAATGATAAGGTAGTAATATTGCAATAGGGAATGGATGATAAACTGAAATGATAAGGTAGTAATATTGCAATAGGGAATGGATGATAAACTGATAACAGGTTCATAGTTACTTGGTATCTCCTCCAAAGAGGACCTTCTTAGGATTGCAGCAACCCCCCCCCTTTAAAAATACAGCACACTATAGTATCAGCAATCCATCTACATACTGTGGGAGTAGAACCCAAAGCTTTCAGCAGGCAAAAGTGAGTATTCTACCTGTTGTGCTGCTAACAACAAACACAAACAATCTTGGCATAAGCAGCACTAAACCTCTCTCCCCCTGAAGACCTATACATCACAAGAAATCTGGAAAAAGCCAAAATTTATTGGGTGGGGGACAAAGGCCCAAAACCAGAGACACATTTTAAACACAGCTTGTATAATCTTAGAAAAGTTGCTGGAATAAAATATTTTGTGTTACCATGCATTTCCTCAAAGACAGGAAGACTGAAACTTAAATAGCCATCATTATTTAGTGAATTCAGTTCTCAATGATTTGGCATAAAACCACAATTTTAAGAGGAACAGACCAAAGGTATGAGCCAAACATTCCAGACATTAACTTTAGACAGTTGAGAACTATGGTTACTCCTTGAATCACAAGTGGTAGTGATATGGGTAGAGAATTTAGGCTCTTGCTCCTTGTACTTAAGGTATAGTGTTTGAGTCTGGGTAACTCTAATCAACAGTTATACTGAACTGGGGCATTTCACACAAACACAAACAAACACAGACACACGAGGAGCTGTGGAAGAAAGATGTGCTGTGCTGTGCGCTGCCTGAATGGAGACCAGTCTGCAGAAGCTGATGTCATCACACACACACCCTGTTCGTCCCTGAATGCAGACCAGTCTGCAGAAGCTGATGTCATTGTGCATGCCCTGCACTTCATTGCCTGAATGCAGACCAGTCTGCAGAAGCTGATGTTATCGCGCACGCCCTGCATGTCCATGAATGCAGACCAGTCTGCAGAAGCAGATGTCATTGCGCACTCCCTGCACATCATTGCCTGAATGCAGACCAGTCTGCAAAAGCAGATGTGATCACCCATGCCCTGCATGTGATGACATCAGGAGTAAAAAAAAAAAAAAAAATGGGAAATTCGGAAATTAAAGGGGCCACTTGGAAATTCATGGCACCCCATATTTTGCCCTCAAACCTGGTATTTATTGAGGAATTTGGTACAGTTGAGAGGTATGCTGCCAGATCATGTGTACTGCTAGGGGAATCATCCTCAATGTGTGTGCAGGCAACCCTGGCAGTTACCAAAATTCCCATATCTGGCACACCTCACAGCGATACCAGAAGTTTTCCAGGGGTGATGTCCCACAAGGTCATTTACTGGGGGATACAGAGGGATGCACTCAAACCATGGCTATTGATTCCCATCAGAAATGCACACACACAGACAGAGGAACCCTATAATGAAGCACATGCTCAAGCACAAAGTATCATAGAGCATGTATTTGGGCTGTTGAAGTCACAGTTTCAGTGCATAGATATATCAAGGAGTGCTCTGCAGTACGGGCTCAGTACTTGTGCTGATATTATCACAGTCTGTGCTATCCAACACAATATCATCCAGCGAAAACCACTGCATTAGGAGTACCAAGGGCTAGGCGCAAGCATTCCACCACCACTGGCAAGGTCACCCCAGGCACATGCAGCTGAGGAGTCAAAGGGGGAACCATCAGCTGCTGTGGGTGTAGGTAGATATAGGCTTGCACACTATTCCCTCTCTCTGGCCAATAGACAATGGATAGCACACATGCTAACCACCTATGGGGTACACCTTTCGTCATATGCACAAACATACAGTAACACTGATGCCAGGCAACACTCACAGTCTTTACTTACTCATGTAATGGCTGTGTACTACTAGCATCAGACAAGGTTAGCCCTGAATGACAACAGTTGTAACTGCAGAATTATCAAGTTAAGTGTTGAACCTGGAACAGGAAAATAAATGGGTAAGAACATGAGTGAATGGCAGATATCTGCATAATATTACTTGTAAATGTACCTAAGTAGCATGTGTGTAAGTTACCCAGCAATTACACCAATATGTCACATGACTGATTTCTGTAATACATATTTATGCATTTTAACAACTAACATGCCTCATGCATCTAAAATACCGAATTCAGAAAAATCAGTACAAACTCTGCTTATCCCTATATTCTCACAAGTTGAGCAATAAGCATAATGACATTTCAATGATTTCAAGATAGGAATCACAACACTAAAATGCTGTAATAATTCAGAAAACATTCCAAATTGTATAACCAATATGTAGCCTAAGCACTTAGTTAGCTATCCACCCTGTGCATTAGACATATACATATGTAACCCTGAATCCAAAAGATACAAACAAGGCTATGACAAAGTTATCATCATTTGGACAGGGTTGGGGTGGGAGGGTAGGAGGCCAAGGCTGACACCAAAGTAGTGAGTGTGTGTGAGTAAAAAACACAGGCAGGTAGGAATGTAGCTACTATCAAGGTGTCACTGAGGCAGGATAACCTGCAACCCTCATTAATGTCTTGTGTGGGTGTCTGTATGAGCTCTCTATGTGAAATGTGCATGTAAGTGTGTGAATGTCTGCATGAACATAGCCACGCTCTGTGCTAGCACTATGTCCTGGCATGTTGGATAGGTGTGAGCTGTGCATGGTAGAAGTATCAGTTCAGTATCATTACCCCTGACCATGACAACTGTCTCTGCCAGGAGTTGCACTGGCACATCTACAGCCATGGTTAGATGTGCTGGTGCTACCTAAATGTGAAAAATGTCTGCTGGATGAGCTCTCCTCATAACTACACCCAGGTTCCCAACCCCACGCCCACCACATCTGGGTGTGAGCACCTCAACAACTAATGGAGCAGTGGAAGTAGTGCCACTAGAGGAGCAGGATCAGGCATGGCCACATCAGTTTATACCAGATTATGTTATGGTTCTATCACCACGTGGATACTGTCTCCCTCACAGCAGATGTGCCATCACAGACATTGCCCATTTGAGTAAGGCATTCACCTGATCCACTGAATTGGCCAAACAGTGAAGACAGTCATGCATGTCAAGTCTGTGTCACATCTAAAACTCTAAGCATGACCTTGGAGGCCCTAGTGTAATGTGCCTGTATGATCATAGGATCATAGGAGCTATTGACCTGGAGGTCATTTCAAGCCTAACCTTTTCATCCCTATGTAATACCATAGATACTCTAGTCAATACCCAGGATTGTATTCATTAATGACTGCCTATGTCCAGGAGGGTTGTGTGAGCTATCCCTGGTATGAATTTATGGTGCCCCAATCGACTAGTTCAGGTTCCTTTTGAACAGTGTCATAAATGTGCCCTGCTTCACATGAACTGGCAGCCTATTCCAAAGATGCAGCAGTCACCAGAAGACAAATCTGTCCCTCCAGCATGCCCTATTCAAGTCGCAGGCCATATTTAGATCCATGGAATGGGTAGCTCTAGTCTCATTTGATTTATGGATGTGCAGCAAATTCATTAGGTTTGGGTCAGAGATTGCACTGTAAGTCAGGCAAGTCTCCCCTAAGAAGTCTATACAATACTGAGTATAGTGACAGGGACGTTATTTGGTCTGTGTAAGGCACATACTGGAGGCTTTGCAGTTGCCTGCCCCTACTGTAAATCTGATCTGGGACACTCCTCCCAGTCTAGTGGCATTAGCTCATTCTACCTAATACAGAGATAACATCTGAGAAGGCCTTCTGTTCCTCCTTTCTCCCTTTCTTAAAAAAATAAATAAATAAAAAATTGCCTGAATCTCCCTGTGTTCTGACTGTGCATCTGAAACATTTTGGAAATATAGAGTATATTTTACTGCATTTATTATAACTGTATTTGCCTTAATATTGCTACAACTCAAGTGCTCTAGGTTGCACTGCATCTAAATTGTTTGTGTCTTAGCTGCTTTTCTGCATATATAGACTTCTCTGTATATGTAGACTTCTACTCAGTGACTACAGGAGGGTTAAGGCAAAGCAAAACAGGCAGATGACTGCAAACTGGGCTTGATAGTAAAAACACAACATCTGACACACATATCCTTCATCCTCACAGAAAAGAGCCGGATAACAAGAGCCATGGTCAAATGCCCCAAAATGCCAAGAAATGCAATAAATGCACATAGGAAAAAACAAGGTTAAAGGTAGCTACCTATAGGCTACAGGTAGCACTGAGCACCACAGAAGTCAGAAGGTTGACAGGGGCAGAGGTGGGGGTTTAAGGAGACTTGACACTCGCTTGCCTAAAGTTGAAAGTAGTTAGGAAAACATTGCTACATTGCCTGACATGAAAGGGATTCACATCTAGATCAAGATCAAGGGGAGGTCCTTACTCATCACTCACTCATTCATTAGATGATTGATTGAGTAAATGCCCCATTCGAATGTATCTGACCAGACACCTGCAGCAGCTGGAAAGGCCCCAAAAGTTCCTCACCAAAAAGGAAATATGTCCAAAAAATATGTATGCTGCTGCGACCAGAAAGAACTCCTCAGTCTCATCAGTCTCTTGCAGCTTGCTCAGAGGTGACCTGACATATGACATATAAGGCCATGTCAAACCCTGATTTGATGAAAATCTCAAAACCTCAAAATCTAGATCAAGAAGAGAGACAAACCAGGCGGAGACTTGAACACAGGAAACATGCTTTGCTGGAGGGACAGACAGAGGACAGACCCAGAGACTCCTGGAACAAAAAAACATGTGAGGCAGAGGCATGAGCAGAGCACTGGCCTTGTTCTTGTTCAAGAGGACCAATGGATGGGGATGGGGACCCATACCCCAGGGATTACTCAGTGTCACTGCACTGCTTGACAGAGGCACAGCAAAATAATAGGCATAGTTTTATTAAAGGTAAAAGGGGAAAGCCAAATAACTATGGGCTAGGCTTATAAATGCCCTTGGGCAGATAGACTAGTATGAACCTATGAACCTATGAACCTATGAGCTACTTATTCTACTGTATTACTGCCTCTTAAAACATTTTTCAGTTGTGCACTTGCCCTGCTTCATTTAAAAAGTTTTAAATTGTGAATTTTGTACATTTTTAATTGCATTTACTGTTTAGGACTACCCACTCAAGTGTGTTAGCCTTTTCTGTGTTTATTTACTGTATTATTGTATTGTTTAGCCTGTTTTAACAAAAAAAAATACTATCTTGTTTGCTTTTTTCCCGCCTTTCCTAGCCAGTATAGTCCAGATCCCAGGCTGCTGGTTTCAGGACTTTATTTTCTGTGTTCAGAGCTATCCAGACCTTGCTGTGGTAGAGGGAAGTCCTACTGCTTACCAGTGGGAGTGGTGAGCATTGTACTGCCTATCTAACATTACAGGAGTGGTTTCCAGCTCTGAAATTGAAATTTTATTAGCCTAAATTTGGGTTGATTTCTATCCCTTTCAACTTTCTGGCTTAAAAACATGTGTGTTTGCACATTTGTGCATTGTGAAGCATTGAGGGGCTGCAGTTAAACTATTCCAGGTGCCAGAAAGTCTGCTCTTCAAATTTTCCCTTAGAACTAGCTGGCTTCTCAGTAGTAGCACTAAAATCTGAACCCCTGTGACTAGCACTTGTTCAAGAACCTGCTGGAAAGCACTAGGAAGCCTCAAACTGATACAAGCACTCAACTCTCCTTGTCAATAAGGAGAAATTAATCATAGGCACTAAACAGCCTATAATTGCAAAGTACCTTGCAAAGGTAAGGGAAAACAGCTCTGTTTACAAAAAAAGCACCTAAACAGGCATGTCCAAGAGTCAGCTTCCGGTGATTTCTCCTGTCCACCTGGTGAATCTGCATATACTGGAGAAATGTGGCAACTGCCTCATGTACACAGACAACCCTCTCCTCCTACCACCCAACACTACAACCTGTGAGAGATGCACTTACATAGCCAAACTGGAAGCAAAGCTCTCGCTGGCCAAGATTGTGCTAGACAGTCAAGAGGAGAAGGTCAACACCTGTACTACATACACCTCAAGCAACTCAGAGCCCTTCAAAAATCACACCGTCAACACCCACACATAGTAACACTAAACCCACATATGTGGAGGCCCTTAACATTAACCTGCCTAAGCAACAAGGACCTCTGAAGCTGAAACGCAAATAAACACCAGTCACAACCAAAGTGACACATAGCTCACAACACCAGTGTGCCAACCAACAATAGCCCCTAAGGTAAGACAATGTACCCAACACTTTAGTCATAGGTGACTCTATAGTCAGGCACAGTGATGTCCCTCTCACCAGGCTGAACAAGGAGAAAATTACAGTCAGCTGCCTGTCGGGTGCCAGGATCCGCCACATAATGCATGCACTCAAGTTACTCCACAACAATTACAAATACTACTGTCATTGTCCATGTTGGAGTGAATGACTTGAGACATACATCCCTGGACTACATGAAAAGAGACATGGAGAGCTCTCAGATCATGTGGCCCAGGCAGGTATGAACCTAGCCTTGAGTAGCATCCTGCCTTCGCCCAGAATTATACCACAGTATAAGGACAGAATGATTGACTTCAACAGATGGCTAAGCTTCTGGTGTCATTCAAAATGTTCCAGTATCTATCTGCCTGGGAAGACATGATCAACAAACCACAATGCTTTGCCAGAGATGGTCTGCACCTGTCACCCCTGGGATTCAGATTACTGGCTAAAGCTCTTCCCATCCCTATAGTACCTATTTTAGGCTAGGTTCAAAGGACAGAACCACCACCATAACAGATACAAGCATGCAAACTCTGAAGGTAATGCTACTCAATGCTGGAAGTCTAAACCTCAAAATGCACTCTCTCTCGAGGCACTCCTAAAAATGAAGAACATCGATATCTGTGCAGTAACTGAGACCTGGTTCAAGGCTCCAGAGAGCACCCCTGCAATACCAGGCTACATCTCTTACCACACTTTTTGGCCACAAAACCAAGACCGAAACACTAAAGGTGGAGGAGCGTCCATATTCACCAAGGATATTCACACCTCCAGGCTTGTTGCCCAACACAATGCATCTGAAATTCTCCAGGTGCAACTAACACTAGGTAAGACTGCAATCCAAATTGTTGCTTGCTACAGATCCCCCACCATGGCCCAAGATTCTCACTACACCTTTCTAAACATACTGGAAAGTATTAAGCTACAACCAAACACCCTAATACTGGGTGATTTCAACTACCCTGCCATTAACTGGGAAAACTACTCGGGTACCAACACCTTTTCCCAATGGTTCTTGGAATTCATAAACTCCAACACCCTGGATCAACTAATCCATTGCCTCACCAGGTAATCCAATATCCTAGACCTGGTCATTACCAACATGGGAGATAGATGCTCCACACCAGTGGCCACCCCCTCATTGGTCAGGTCTGACTATAAGCAAATCACCCTTGACATCCACATCCCCCCCCCCCCCCAGTAAGGAAACCTCCATAAAAAACTTCTCCAAAGCCAACTCTGTGCTACTCAAGTCAGAAATGACAAACTTCATGACACCCATGCAGATGGAATTTGGAAGTTCGACTGCTGAATCCTACACTAAGGCACTGTATGAGCACATACACTCGTGCAAGAATCATGCCATCCCAAATAGAACAAAGATGCTCTCCTCCAAAAAAAAGGAAGCCAATCTGGTGGTCACCTGCTATAAACTAACTATACAACAGAAGGAAGAGGATCCCAGGATGCAAACAACTCCCTCACCAGCCTCAGTAAGAAGCTGAGATCAGATCCCTCATAAAATCCTCAAAAGATAGTTACGAAAATAAAATTGCCAAAGATTCCAAAGACAACCACAAGGCAATATATGGTTATGTCAAGAATCTAAATGGCAATGCTCAGATCTGCTCTGAGCTACAACAGGATGGCATTAAATATACTGATCCCAAGGATATTGTCAATATCCTGGCAGATCAATTTAGTGCCAACTTCACCCCCCTCTCATCCCCTAAAGGGCCCATCTCAATACCAAAAGATTGCCAAATTCTGGTAATCATGGCTACATAGGTAGAAACCGCACTCTCCAAAGCTAAGAATACACCATCCATGGGACCAGATGGCATCCCAGACTATGTACTTACATGAACTACTAAATGAAATGGCACCTCACCTAAGTGTCATGTTTAATCATAGCCTCACCTCAGGCTTCGTGCCCACTGAGTGGCGCACAGCTACAGTTATCCCATTCCACAAGGGGGATCCACCTTGGATCCTGGGAACTACCATCCCATCAGTCTGATGAGCCTGATCTGCAAGAGTATGGAATGCATTATCATGGAACTTATAAACAAAGACATTGGTAACTTTCAAACACTGGACCCCACCTAGTTTGGGTTTGTGAAGGGCCAATCTTGTCTCCTGAACCTGATTGACTTCTTTGAATCAGTCTCCAGAGCTGTGGACGAGGGTAAGGCAGTCCACACAGCCTATCTGGACCTCACCAAGTCCTTCAACACCATCCCCCACTCTGGAATCATAGATAAACTTACTAAGCTGGGCATAAATCCCTATGTCTCTTGATGGGTTGCCAACTGGCTTACTGACAGAACCCAGACTGTAAAAGTAGCCGACTCCAAATCCAGCTCCAGACAAGTGACAAGTGGAGTACCTCAGGGTTCAGTCCTGGAATGACTCTTGTTTGGCATCTACTTCTCTGAAATACAGACCAACACTAAGGGACTCTGGCTAACAAAGTTCACAGATGACTGCAAACTGGGAGCCATTATTGAATCCCCAAATGATGTGGATATTCTACAAAAGGGCCTTACATAACAGATGCCTGGTGCTACAGCCATGGGCTCAAGCTTAATGCCAAGAAATGTACAGTTATCCCCTTTGGAAAAAAACATGTACCCATGAATTACCACATAGATGGCAGTACACTAAACACTGAAAGTGTGATGAGAGACTTAAGGACACAGGTGGACAGTCATCTCACCTTCGATAACCACATTGCCACAACAGTCAGGAAATCCTTCTATGTGGCACACCTCATCACTAACGGCTTTTCATCCAGAAGAAAGGAGGTCATTGTTCCACTGTACTCATCCCTCATTAGACCCATTATAGAGTATAATGCCCCATTTGGTATACCTCACAAGGCATCTGCAACAGCTGGAAAGGCCACAGAAATACCTCACTAAAAGAATCACAGGCCTAAAGCAGATGCCATATGCTGACCATCTAAAAAAACTCCAGCTATACTCTGTCGCATATCGTCTACTCAGAGGCGATCTCTGCTTAACATACAAGGCCATGTCAAACTCTGAGCTGTTGGACATGCTCCACTTAAAGAAATCCCAATCCCTCAGACCCACACGATCCAGGGATCTAGACCTTGTCATCACAATGAACAAAACATGCTGGAGGGATAGGTTCCTGACCCAGAGACTCCCCATACCCTGGAATAGACTGTGCATACATTTCAAGCAGAGCGTCTCCTTGGCCCTCTTCAAAAGGAACCTTGATGATTGGATGGGAGATAGGAAATTCACCCCGTGGATCATGTCAGTTGCCCTGCTAGACAGGGGTCCAGGGAAGTAAATATTGTGGGAAGAAATATGCAGGGAATTGTTGTGGTTGGGCTTGTATAGGCCCTAGGGCCGATAGCCTAGTACCAACCTATGAACCTATGAACCCATGAAACCTTGATCTTCTTTGTTAGAAACCTCTGAGGTCTCTCCAGTTGCTGCGGGTGCTTTGCATTGTACATGTCAAAAGGGGCACTATACTCAATTATGGGCCTGATTAGTGACGAGTATAGAGGGATTATAACCTCCTTTGCTCTAGAGGTGATGCCTTGTGTGCTCCATAAAAGGCCTTCCTTACTACAGTAGACACATAGTGGTCAAAATTAAGGTTGCAGCTTGCTTGTTATCCCAGATCCCTTACTACTTTCTAGGTACATAAGGATATTGTTGTTAACTTGACAGTGTGAAGGGACATTATTTTTACCAAAGAGAATAATGATGCATTTCTTTGCATTTAGTTTGAGACATGAAAAAGATACCAATCTTTGGTCTGTGTAAGACCCTCCTGAAGTATATTGACATCATTTGGGGACTCAATAACTGCACCCAGTTTGCATTTGTCCACAAACTTGGTCAGCCACGCCCCCTTAGTTTTGACCTGAACTTCTGAGAAGTATATACCAAACAGTAGGGGGCCCAGCACTGACCCTTATGGCACCCTACTGGTTACAGGTCTGCTGGATGATGTGGAGTCACACACTTTGATAGTGGGTGACCAGTTTGTGAGTCAGTTGGCAACCCATCTTACAACAAATGGGTTTACATGTAGTTTGCTAAGTTTATTGGTAATGCCTGAGTGTGGGATTGTGTTGAAGTCCTTAGCCAAGTTGTATGCTGTGTGCACCGATTTGCCCTTGCCAATGGCCGCGGTCACATTTTCAAAGAAATCCACCAGGCAGGATGTGCTCTTAATGAAGCAGAATTGGGTCAGATCCAGGGTTTAGAAGTCACTTATGTCTTTATTTATGAGGTCCATCATGATATGTTCCAAAGCCTTATAGGTAAGGCTGTTCAGACTTATGGGTCTATAATTCCTCAGGTCTGCTGCTAAGCCACCTTTGTGGAGGACAGTAACTGTTGCTGTTATCCATTCCACGGGAACACAGCCTGTGGTTAGGCTGTGATTGAATAAGGTACTTAATCATGATGATAGTTAATGTTTTAGTTTGTTTAGAAGACAGGCTGACATACCGTCTGGTCCCATAGAGGCTGTGTTTTTTGCCCTAGACAAGGCTTTAATGACCTACTCTTCAGATAAGTCGGGTGGGGCAGGAGGTGGTTGCAGGGTTTGTGATAAGTTTAGAGGGGTTAAGGTAGTGGAATTTTCACCAAATCTGTCCGCCAGCAGGTTTGCTATCTCTGCGGGATCAGTGTGTGTGATGCTGTTAGTCACTAGTTTGGTACATGCTTGGGTGATGTTAGTCACTAGTTTGGTACATGCTTGGGTGATACCTTTTAGGCTGCATACATAGTTGTAAAATGCCTTATGGTTATTCTTGGCTGTGACTGCTATGTTTTTCCTCAAAGTTACCCTTAGAATATGACATGTATTATTTGCCTGCTGAGGTTGAAGAGGGTGTTTTCCATTTTTGGGGCCTTGTCTTAATTTTCCCAGACAGCAACTTTTTGCATTTGTTGTAAAGTTTGTTGATGCTGGATGTCCACCAGGGTGGCTTGTTTTTACTTGGGGCTCTGGCTTTGATTCTCTCTGGAACAGCCAAGTCTATACACTTATACAAGTGATTGTACAGGGCTTTAGTGTAAGCTTTGGTGTAGTTACCACTTGCAGCTGGGGGTGCGGCCTGGAATGCATTTATACCTTCCCCTAGGAGGGTATAGTTTGCCTTGGTGAAGGTTTTTAGTCTGACTTCACCCTTTGTGAGTTCTGGTGTTAGTGCCAGTTCCAAGGCAACTGATCTGTGGTCAAATGTAACTAATGAGGGTCCAACAGTTGCGGTGGTGCATCTGTTTGTCATGTTAGTAAGGACCAGATCCAGTACATTTGTTTTTCTTTTTGGGGTTTCAACAATTTGTTCCAGGGCATTTGAGTAAACAAAGTCAAGGAACTTTTGTGCTAGTGAGTTAGAGCTAGAGTAGGTTCCCAGTTGATTTTGGGATAATTGAAATCCCCCATGACCAAAGTGTTTGGCAATATTTGGATTGACTCCAGTTTGGTCAAGTAGGCCTACTGTGCATCCTGATCCATGGAGGGGGGTCGATAACTAGCTATGACTTGAATGGGGATTTTTCCCACAGTAATCTGAACTTGGACTAACTCCATGGAGTTGTCCTGTCTAACTATAGTCGGGAGGTGAACTTAGGATCATAGGAAGTTACTAGGATAATGGCCCTAAAGCCTTTACAAGCCTAGCCAAGTTCTATCCTTATTTCCACAATCAACAACTATTGCCCCTGTCCATTAGGAACACAGGTGGAACTGCCAGGATGAATTTACAGTTACCCATCCAGTCATCCAGACTGAGTTTGAAGAGAGCCAATGAGGTGCTCTGTTTGACAGGAAGTGGGAGTCTGTTCCAAAGCTGTGGTAACCTCTGAGAGACAAATCCGCCCCTCCAGCAGGTTCTATTAATGTCACATACCAGGTTAAGGTCTTTAGAGCAAGTAACCCGTGTACCATTTGACTTACGGAGATGCAGCATTTCCAATAAAGCAGGGTCAGAGATTGCCTTGTATGCAAGGCAGTGATTGCCTCTGAGTAGTCTGTATGAAACAGAATAAAGTGAAAGTGATTTCAGATGATCCACATAGTACAGATGCTGAAAACTTTGAATTTTCCTTGTGAGGAACATTTGTGGTCTCTCCAATTGCTGCAGGTGCTTGGAAAAGTACATACCGAGAGGGGTGTTGTACTCAATTATTGACCCAATGAGGGAAGAGTACAGGAAGGTTATAACTTCTTTTTCTCTGGAGGTCAATGTCCTTACTTATGAAATGAGCAATATAGAATGTCCTTCTTACCACTGTGGAGACATGGTGGTCAAAGATAAGGTTGCTGTCACCCTGTGTTCCCAGGTCTCTCACCACTGAGTGTGCACTTAAGGTGTTGCTATTGATGTGGTAGTTAGCAGGAACATTGTTCTTACCAAAAGGGATGATGATAATTTTTTTGCATTGAATTTAAGGCCATGACTTTGGCACCAGCCATTTGTTTGTGTAAGACCCTCTTGTATGATGGTGACATCATTTGGAGATTCTATGACCGCTGCCAGCTTGCAGTCATCAGTAAACTTTGTCAGCCACAGACCTTTAGTTTTTGCTTGTACTTTGGAGAAATTCCAAACAGTAGAGGTCCCAGGACTGATCTCTGTGGAACACCACTGGTTACAGGTCTGTTGTTGGAGGTGGATTCCCCTATTTTGACTATATGGGTTCTATCAGTGAGACAGCTGACTCATCAAATGATATAAGAGTTGATACCTAGCTGGGTGAGTTTGTCAATGAAGCCTGCATCAGGGACAGTGTCAATTACCTTGGCTAAGTCTAGGTAGGCTGTATGCACACATTTCCTGTCATCCAGGGCATTATTAACTGCCTCAAAGAAGTCCACCAGTTTAAAAGGCATGATCTCCCTTTGACAAATCCAAACTGAGTAGGATCAAGTGTTTGGACATTATCTATATCTTTCTTGATAAGGTCCATGATGATTCACTCCATGGCCTTGCAGATAAGGCTAGTCAGGCTAATAGGTCTATAGTTCCTGGGGTCAGTGGAAGCACCTCCTTTGTGCAAGGGAACAGCAGTGGTTGTTTTCCATTTAGCTGGGATAAAGCCAGTGCTTAGACTATGATTGAAAAGAGTACCCAGCGATGCTGCTAATTCTTGTTGGAGCCCATATAGGATGCAGTCTGGGATGTTATCAGATCCCATAGATGTTGTGTTTTGGGCCTTAGAGAGGGCATTTATGATCTTCTCTTTAGATATACAAGGTAGGGGACAGGTGGTAGGGATGTCATCGGGTACATGTGGTGGGAACAGGGAAGTGAAGTTTTCCCCAAACATGTCAGCCAACAGTTTAGCTATGTCTACAGGCTCAATATATGTGGTATCATTAACTACCAATTCAGCACAAATCTGGGCCTTTCTGTTTAGGTTATGGATGTAACTAAGGAGCACCTTATGGTTGTCCTTACTTGAGGAAGCTAATTTGGATTCATACTTTGTTTTGGAGGACTTCACAAGAAGTCTTATCCACTTTGTTTAAACTGGGGAGGGAGTGTTTCCAGTTTAGGACTCACTCCCTGTTACTCTTAAACAGCAATTTCTTCCTCTTATTGTAAAGCCTGTTAATGGCAGTTGTCCAACAGGCAGGTTTGCTCTTCCTTGAGGAGCTTGTTTTGGTCTTATCAGGTATAGCCAAGTCAATCCAGTTATACAGGTGTTTGTATAAAACATTGGTGTAGAGTTGCCAGTTCCATCTGATGTGGGAGCTGCAGTGAAGTTATTTATACCATCATGTAAGAGGTTATAATCTGCTTTGGAGAAGTGTTTTAGTTTAGTTGCTGCTAGGGGGGTCAGGTGTGATAGTTGCTTTGAATGAGACTGATTTGTGGTCAGATCTCACCAGGGAAGACCTCACAATGGGGGTACTACAGTGATCCCCATATTGGTAAGCACCAGATCCAGGATGCTGGCACCCTTGTAGGGGTGTCAGTCAGCTGGTCCAGGGCCTTGGAGTTAACAAAGTCAAGAAGCCTTTGGATACATGAGTTTGAGCACAAGTAATTTACCCAGTCAATGAATGGGTAGTTAAAGTCACCCAAAACCATGGTGTTTATGTGTATCTTGATAGACTCAAGTAGATCCAAATAGACAGATTGGGGGTCCTGATTCATTCAGGGATTCTTGTAGTTGGCAATGACATGAATAGGTGTCCTACCAACAGTTAATTGCACCTGAAGTATCTCCAGGGAATCATACAGTTTAACCACTCTGGAGATGTATTTATCTTTAATGAAAATTGATACACCGCCTCCTTTAGTTTTCAAGCCTTCAGTTTGTGGTCTGAACATGTGGAAGGAGGTATAACCCGGTATGGCTGGGGTGCTCTCCACAGCCTTGAACCATGTCTCTGTGACTGCACAAATGTCTGCGTCTTCCAAGGTGAGGACTGCTTCCAGTGAGTGCAGTTTCATGTTAAGACTGCTAGCGTTTAACAGCATAACCTTGAGGTTGTTTTTAGATGGAGTTTTTATGTCAGGAATTTTGTCCTTGAGATGCTGCCTAAAAATGGCACTATGGGGGTGAGAAGAGCTTTAACTGGTAGCCAAAATCCCAGGGATGACAGATGAGTACCATCTCTGGCAAGGCATCCAGGTTTGTTGATCATGTCATCCCAGGCTGGCAGATACTAGATCCCCATAGAATGACACCAGAAACTAAGCCAATTATTAAAGTCAGTAATTGTCTGTTTGTATTGAGGCATCATACACAGTAAAGGTAAAATGCTGCTTCAGGGTAGGTACATAACTGCCTGAGGCATATAGTCTGAGAGCATAGTCATGTCTCTGTTCATATAGTCCAGAGAGGTACATCTCAAGTCGTTCGCACTAACATTGATTATGATGCTGTCATAACAGTACCTGTTGTTGAGAGACTTGAGTGCATGTGTGATATGGCATATCCTGGCTCCTGACAGACAGCTGACCATGACCTTTTCTTTATCTAGCCTTGTAAGAGGGACATCTGTGTGTCTCATAGTGGAATCACCTATGACTAATATGTTTGGGTTTTGTGTTTTGCCTTAAGGGCTTGACAGGTAAGACACTGGTGCATAAGCTATTATGTGTATTGTGTTCTGCTGAGGAAGTATTATGTATAGCATGCTTGTGTTTGTGTTTTGGAGGTCTATGGTGTTTAGGGACGTATCTGGTGAGGACCTCCACAAATAGATATGTGTGATGTTGATTTGGGTGGAGTAGGAGGTGAGGTGTGCATGCTGACAACCTGCTCATTGTCATATGTATTGACTGGTGTGCGAGAGAGCATGGATTCAAGGTTCTTAATATACTTGCATCTCTCACATGTTGAGTTTGTGTGGACTAGGAGTAGAGGGTTGTCAGTGAACATGAGGCAGTTTCTACACTGCCTAAGCATGCCCCATGTCGACCAACCTGGCTGGAGAAACTGTGGGAAATTGTCTGTCCATAGTGTTAGGTAAATTTATATGGTCAGGAAAAGAGGGAAAAAAAAGGTTGCACTTAGGAATGTCTAGTGGGTGAGAGGTGTGTTGGTACCCCTAAGGCTAGGCTTAGTGTTCCACCTCACAGTAGAGTAGGGCCATGAAAAACTTCTGGAGGACCACAACCAAAGTGCTAAGGAAAAATTTAACAAGCAAAACATTTGTGTCTATAACCACCAATGGTAACCATCACTATGTGGTAGTGCACGATGGTGCACTACATGCAAATAAGCGCAAATGTTGTTGTTGTTGTTGTGTCTTTTGGCTTTTCCCGGTTAGGGGTCGCCACAGTGGAACTCCGGTCCGCTAATGACTGGCAGTAGATTTTTACGTGCCGAGTTGCCAGCTCTGACGCACAACCTTCAACGAAGGTACGCCCATTTATGCATGTCTCCACACAGAAGACGCTTTAGCTGAGAATTGAACAGGACAATGTCTTACTGTGAGGCGACAAAGCTACAGCAGCACCACCACCACAGTCTATGCAAATAAGCGCAAATGCAAGGCGTAAATAAAAGAAGAACTAACCTTTTAACTCAAACTAGCCAATAAGGATGCTCTCTCTCAGCTCTAATCCAATCACCCTTCATTAGATGAGACGCAGATACAGCTCTCCTCCCACAAGGGTGCAGAAAGGCCTTCACCAACAAACATGGTTTGAATTTGATGCTCAGAAGTTATAAAACAGACCCATAAACAGCAAACCTGGAACTGTGTTATGCTACAGCCGAACTAGTATGATATACAGTAAAATGTGGGAAAAAACAGTTCAGACAATTCAAACAGACAGTAGGATGCAAATACAAATTAAAAGTGCAATATAAGAGCAAAAACAGGCTCTTATAGTTAGTTGGAAGCTTCAGATGCCTCAGATCTTTCGGTATCTCAGTGAAGAGCTGGTTTTAATGCTCAAGTGATGCCAAACAGTCGAGATTCAGAAAGTCTGATTCTAGCCTATGCTATGAAATGCAGAAGTACTAGAAATTCAAAGTGCATTAAATCACAGTCACAACAGCAAAAAACAGTTTAAATAAAGCAGCAATTCACCAGCAATTCCCAGCTTAGAAGAGTGTAGGCCACACTCTCCCATCCCAAGAGTCTAGACCACAAACTTTATTAATGTAAAACAATTAGTTTTGGAGCCCAAGTGCTTAAGTCAGAACTAAGACATTTCAGAATAACAGAAACAATAGGCCTTCAACCATCAATTTGCACCTTAGAAGGGTGTAGGCTATCATCTCCTGCCACAAGAGTTTAGACCGTGAATCCTCCTAATGTAATGTAACAGTTTTTTTATCTCTAATATAGATAGAAACACTGCCTCCTTTGGTTCTCACATGTTTGTTTTCCAGTCTGAAAGTGTGGAAGGCATTGTAGCCTTGCAAGGCTGGGTCTATATTAGATAATCGAACTTTCAAAAGTTCGAGGTTCATATGGTCGACACCATATGATCGAACTTTTAAAAGTTTGAAAATCGAATAAAAAAATAAACTACACAAATAACCTACCTGAACATTTTAAACAGAGGGGGCAAGCCCCCCTGCACCCCACACCCCCCACTCTTTAAATATACCAACTCCGAGATCACACTACAATTCAGAAAAGGGCAATCTTCCCATTCCGTGCTGTAAGGAGAGCTCCGTTAAAACGTTCAAACTTTCAAAAATTCAATCATATGCTGTCGACCATATAACAGTCGAACTTTTGAAAGTTCGATCATTCAATATAGACCCACAAGACCAGGGTACTCTCTGATTCCTTAAATCAGGTTTCTATGACTGCACAGACATCTACATCCTCCAGTGATTGGAGTGGTTCCAGGGTGTGCAGTTTTTGGTTTAAGTTCCTAGCATTTAGCAGCATAACCCTTATTCTGTTATGATTGGCAATTTTCACATCAGAGATTTTGTTTTTGAGACCTTGCCTAAAAAAGGCATTATGGGGGAAGCAAGAGCCTTTGCCAGTAGCCAAAAGCCTAGTGGTGCCAGGGTGTAAACCATCTCTGGCAAAGCAGTGATGTTTGTGGGCAATGTCATCCCAGGCTGACAGAAACTGGATCCTCTCGGAATGACACCAAAAACTAAGCCAGTTCTTGAAATCGATCATTTTTTGTTTATATTGTGGCATCATTCTAGGTGAGGGTAATATGCTGCTCAAGGCTAGGGATTTACCTGCCTGGGACGCATACTCAGAGAGCTCAATCATATTGTCTTCAGATAGTCTAGTGAGGTACGTCTCAGGTTGTTCCCTCCATGATGACCTTATACATATGCCGAGTGGCATGTAATGATACACCAGCATCAGGCAGAGGGCGGACAACAGGTCTCCTCCGAGTTTACCAACCCCCTGCATGACACCTCATCCACACTTTGGCTATGGCACTGAGACTGCAGTAACCATACTGCCCTAATCAACTGTCTCACCTTCAACCTGTCCACTATCAGGAATGGGTATGCATAGGCATACTAACTGTGTCTGAAGGAAATCCAGGGGATGTGTGAGTCACAGCCTCAGTGTCAGACTGAATCTCTGCACCCTTCCCGACTGTGTCTCTGTTTGACCACTATCATCATCAGAGCCTATTAATACTCCAACATCAAGCGGTAGCAGTCATACACTTCCACTGTCAGGATCACCTGTGATAGCAAGCAACAAATATGTAAATAAAACAAAGCACAGAAACGCTCTTAAATTTATTAAGGCAAGTAAAACTTTCAGGTTGCCCCTTCTTCAGTGCTAAATAACATCTTATAAAACACATTCAATCTATATTAAAAAAGATATCTATCATGTGACACAGCTAACCAATAAAAATAGATAATTACATTTAAAAATTCAGTGTACCATCATCTGCTTTCAAGATAAAACTGGTTTCAAACTAAATGTATTATTTAACCCAGGAGGTACATCAGTCTTTAACCTCAAAATCCAAGAATATTCAATATTTTCCAAAACATTATTTATGTCACCCCCCCAATGCTCTTATATACTACATTAATAACTCTAAATTTAAACATGTGATTCAGACCACTATCTAGAACATGCTTTGCTAATGGATTAGTTAGAATACCCCTTCTAATCTCTGACTTGTGTTCTATAATATGTTCTTTTAGCTTACGACTACATTTGACTACACTGAAGGAATTACAGTGTATACATGTAGCCAGATAAACAACTTGTGCTGTATTACAAGTTGCACATCACTTAAATTCATACATAGTCTGAGTTGGATGTATTAACTAAGTATTAGTAACTTCTTTACAGCAACTACAACCATGACATGGAAACGTTCCTTGCTTAATACTAAACCTAGTAGTACTTTTTGCCCTCATATGTTTATAACACAATTTGTCTTTTTAAATTATTTTCATTCTGATATTCATCCCTTGTAGTATAACAAAGAGGCCAACTAGCACACAAAATCCCAAATTGGAGATAAATAATTCTAGTAAAAAAGGAACCAATAGGGCTACCACAACTGTGAGCATATATTTATTGAAAACAAACGGACAAGTACTTTCACATGTTTAATGCTTCTTCAGCTCCATAAATACAAAAAAACATTTTCTGTTCTTATACCATGTACAATTAACAAACACCAATCAAATAAAAACATCAATAAAATTGAATAAAACTATTATTCAATTCAATTTGTGTCCCTTCAGGGCCGGCCTTAAACAAACACTCGCATTTATTCCAGGGTATTTGTCAGCCTGTAATCTAAGACTCCATTGCAGCTCTGCTTTCTCCAACTGATTATTAAGGTCTCCTCTCCTTATATTTAACTGTAGACTTTGTAGAACCCTAAAGAAAAGTGTATGTCCTTTGTTTTCATCAACATGCTTAGCTAATGCATTTTTCATGTCATTCTTTTTAATATCATATAAATGTCTTAAAATTCTTTCTAATATATGCAAACCTTGGTTGATTCTCTAAGATTTGTTTTAAGTTCAGCCACAGTCACTAAAATATTCCAGTTCTTCAGTATCACCCTCTCAGCCTCATGTATCCTATTATTAAACTTAGTTATATATCTTAATTTATTACCTCTGTTTACTGTATTATTGTTTAAACCTGACACAGAATTACTTGTTAAGTTAAAGAGAGGTCTTGCATTATCCTCTCTATCCCTAATAACATCATTCATGATTTCCTGTACCATAGTCTGATTATACCTCCTTTCGTAAAATTCAGAGGTAATTTCTTCTATCTGTTTAACACACATAGATTCATCTGTGTTTAGTCTAATTCTAGTAAATTGCCCCTTGACAGTTCCTCTAAACATATGTGGATTATGCATACTTTGTTTATGATGTATCTATTAGCATGCACCGATTTTTTTAAAAACACTAATTTGTATAACACCCATCTCCTTGTTCAACTGTATATCTAAATAAGTAATTTGCTCAGATGAACAAACCACCTTAAACTGCACAAAGTCAGTCGTATTCTCTAAATACTCTATATAATTTTTAAAGGCCTCTTCATCACCTTTCCATATTAAAAAAACAGTCATCCACAAAACGTTTATAAAACAATGCATTCTCATTCATAAAATTTCCAGCAATAGACATATACCTATTCTCCCATTGATTCAAAACCAGATTAGCATAAGTATCCGCCATGGGAGTACCCATGGTAACTCCTGCAATCTGTAAATATGGTTGCTCATGAAATATAAGAACATTATTTGTAAACACTATTTCAGTAATTTGACATTTTTTTCAATATTCTACCTATCATACTAGTTTCAACATTCAGAATCTCACATGTTGCATCTATCCCCTACTGACTGGCAAAAACAGTGAACAAGGAATTAATATCTAGGGTAACAAATAAGTAATTCTCATTAATACCCTGACTATACCAGTCAGACAGTTTAGAGTGGAAGTTACTTGAATCTTTAATATAACTCTTGCAATAAGTCAAATATTTACTGAGGGTATGCTGTATATACAATGATAAAGGTTCAGTAACCCAACCCCTGCCTAAGACAGTAGGTCTCATGGGGGGTGGGTTAGAGATTTATGTATCTTAGGTAAACCATATATCATAGGGGTCATAGTACAAGGAAGAGAAAAGAAATTACACAATTCAAGAGAAAAATCACTTTGTATTTGCATATCATATATCATTAAATTAACATCATGGGCTCAAGCTCAATGCTAAGAAATGTATAGTTATCCCCTTTGGAAAAAAACATGTACCTGTGAATTACCACATAGGTGGCAGTACACTAAACACTGAAAGTGTGATAAGAGACTTAGGGACACAGGTGGACAGTGGTCTCACCTTCAATAACCACATCGCCACAACAGTCACAAAATCCTTCTATGTGGCACACCTCATCACTAAGGGCTTTTCATCCAGAAAAAAGGGGGTCATTGTCCCACTGTACTCATCCCTCATTAGACCCATTATAGAATACAACGTCCTATTTGATATGTACCTCTCAAGACATCTGCAACAACTGGAAAGGCAGCAGAAATACCTCACTAAAAGAATCACAGGCCTAAAGCAGATGCCCTATGCTGACCATCTTAAAAAACTCCAGCTATACTCTGTCGCATATCATCTACTCCGAGGCAATCTCTGCTTAACATACAAGGCCATGTCAAACCCAGAGCTGTTGGACATGCTACACTTAAAGAAATCCCAGTCCCTCAGAGCCACATGGTCCAGGGATCTAAACCTTGTCATCACAATAAACAAAACATGCTGGAGGGATAGGTTCCTCACCCAGAGACTCCCCAGATTCTGGAACAGACTGCCCATACATGTCAAGCAGAGTGCCTCTTTGGTCCTCTTCAAAAGGAACCTGGATGATTGGATGGAAGAAAGAAAATTCCCCCCAGGGATCCCGTCAGTCACCCTGCTAGACAGGGGTCCAGGGAATTAAATAGTGTGCTAAGAAATAGCCAGGGAATTCTTATGGCTAGGCTTGTATAGGCCCTAGGGCCGATAGACTAGTACCGACCTATGAACATATGAACCTATGAATCAGTAATGCACTTTTTAACATGCTCAAAATCAATTTCTTTAAAACTTTTATCATCTGATAAAAATTCATATATATTTCACATAATCACTATTATTAAACAAAACAATGACCCCTCCTTTGTCAGCTTGTTTTATAATCAAGTCATACTCATTTTCTAAACACTGTAGAGCTAAATGCTCATCATATGTCAAATTATAAAACCTATGCGATCTTTTTGCATCATAAATCTCTCTTAACTCTAATTCATATAAGTCATGAAAAGCTGTAGCAATAGGGCAGCCATTAGGACTAAAGGTATTAGACCATTTACATGACCTTCTATATTCTAAAACCACAGAGTCCTTAAATATAAGCTTTAAATTAAGATTCCTGGTAAACATCTTTAAATCAGTAAGGGCATCACAGATGTCATTAGTCCAACTAGGTATAAACTGTAGCCCTTTATTTAATAAGCAGATGTCCACCACCATTATGGTATGATTCGAAACATTAACAATATTACTAGAATCTGCCATACCTATTTTTGTCGAAAGAGCTTGTTCTTCACTTGTGGACTGTCATTCTTTTTCTTTGTCTGAATATTGTTTGGATCTCCCTCTCGATGTGGCCCTCGATTTCATTTCTATCTTCTCTGGGAGTTTCAATGTTACCGGTCTTAGAAGTTTGGAAAATCCTTACCATTGCCAGCAGCTGTATTTAAATGTGACGTTTGGGCACTGACCAATCCATGAGATGAGGTAATACTCACATTAATATTAATTGAGCCAGTTTTGGAACCTTGTTGATTCATTGCTCCATCACCAAATGAGGCTGTCGAGGTAGTAGCTATCGGTTCACCAGTCACTACAGTTACCCCTCCATTATTTGTTGAATCTCCTGAAATCTGATGCTGTTTGGTGACTGCTACTTCCTCATTAGTAAAGGTGTCAAGCTCATCCACAGTTCCCTTCTTCACATAAGGAACGTTACTCTTCCTTTGATTTTTGAGCCCATGTGAAAATTTGACCAAGTCTTAAATCATTAACATCCCTTAACAGTTTACATTTTTCAGTGGTCACCAAATTATTATTGTTTCCGTTCAGATTTCTGAATAACACTGTGGGCATTCTGCTTGGATTTAAAAATAACGCAGCCTGTGTCCCAAAAGGAGTAATTTCCTGGTTTAGCTGCTGCTGCTGGATCATCACTACAGAATATTTTATGAAAATCAAACAATCCTTTGCTGGTGTATCTTAATGCCTCTCATATGGGGAATCTGGGAGCTGTTGCCCAGATAACCAATGAATTTGAGAAGTTGGTTCTCTCCCTTAAGTGGAAGGTACAAACCTGTAAAAGGTTTCAGTGACAATGGCTACATTTTTTGGCTTATATGGAGCTAGGGGTAGTACTGAGGGGTCTGCCCATATTAAAAATGCTGACCTACAATAATTCATATCCAGAACTTTTTGCAAGATGGCAGCAACTAAACCTTAAACTGAGCACTGATTATATGGTGCTCATGAATGACTTTTTTGCCAGTATTGAGACTCAGCTTATGAATGAGATTAACAAGATGGAAAATGAAATCATTTTAATGCCAGCTTTTGATACAGCAGCACATTTTTATCAACAAATGATAGACTGCTGGTCTTTGATAATTATTTTGTGACATTTATCAATAATTATTTTGTGATTAGAATAATTATTTGGTGACAATTTGGTGACACTGTGTGGGCCACTCCAGAAGGCCTAGCTGTCTTGCTGAACTACTACCATTTGTATTAGTATTAATATTGCACAGTATAATTGGACACTCTTTGTTAACAGCCTTATAGTACTGACTGGTGGCAGTGATAACTACACTACCTTATAGTCTGGGTAAACTTTGTAGAGTGGGTAGTCTGTGCCAGCCTTTCCCACGTGTGTGTGTGTGTGTGTGTGTGTGTGTGTGTGTGTGTGTGTGTGTGTGTGTGTGTGTGTGTGTGTGTGTGTGTGTGTGTGTGTGTGAAAATTAAATCTTAAAGAGAGTGTGTGTATCAGCTACTTGGGGCAGGGACATGAAGCAATGGGTTTACAGAGAGGGTGCTGGAGGACTTGGCTTGGACAATCGGCTGAGGACCTAACCCTGCAGTTGTACCAGTGGGAAGTCTTGCTGGGGACCTTGAGGGAGACAGATAAAGAGACATCCAGACCCTGGGCTAACTGTGTTCCCTGTGTGCTCTTAACAGAAATTGTACTTGATGCATCTGGAGATACTGAGTGTATCCATTTGTATTCCAAGTGCACGTCCCTCTCCAGTGTCAGTGGTGAGGATTTCAGCTCCTTGATTACTGGCCCAGCATGGGGACAACACATATCAGTTGCCATCACATACTGGTAGCAGTGGTGGGCATCACAAATGATAAAAACATACCTGTGCTATAAGCATAATCTGTGTGTGTCTCACAAATCTAAAGCCCTGCAAAAACTGCCTTTGTCAACAGTGACGTATAAGAAGTGTATACAGATCAACCTTCATTTTTCTACTGGCTATATAAATATATTTCTAAACAGTTGCAATCTAAGTGCCTTTTAATAATAGAAAGATACCTTAGCAAAACAAAGGCTTCTCTTCAGAGAAATCTTCTTCAAAGAAATACCAGACTTCTATTTTGTCTGAAACAACACTCCTCACCTTCAAGATCCCCAGCTACACGGTTACCTTTGCTAGTGTAGTTTCAACCTTCTGAGCACCGTGAAGATGTAAATGAGGTGTGAACTCATTAGAATTGATGAATACCAAACATTTAACTTCATGTATGTAAACATAGTGTACCTGTACACCAACGTTAGATGCTAATGGCTTGCAACTGTGAATGATTAGTCTGAGTGAAAGAAAACACAACAACAATTCAGACACCCTTCCATGCAGTGGGTGTGTGATTGAGGATACACTTACAAATTATAGAACTAATTGCTGTAGCTTTTTAATAAAAACAAACATCACACATGTTTAATTTTTTGGCCATAATAGCACAAGTCTCCTGCCTTTCCTGAATACTGTTGTTTACTGTTATGCATTTATAACACATCTTGAAAGAAAAATGATAAGAAATGCACTACTGATTGCAGGTCTAATAGTAAAGCAGAGATAAGGGAAGAATGAGCAAAATACAAACAGAAGACACAGCTGCATTTTTGCAGACATATTCATAAATAAATGTGTGATCACTCGTTGCACTAAATATGTTAGCCACATCTGTATAACTGAGAATGTCCTACTGTATGAACTGTTAAGACTAGGTTTAAAATATCAATTGCTTGTATGCACATGATTTGATTAGTATAACAAAGCTTTGTCTGTGGCAAAGACATATACCCCACTACGACTGTGTTATGTAAGTTCAGTAGTCTGATGGTTCATATCCAGAGCTGCTTAACTGTTTAACCTTTGTTTCCATTATTTTTCCATATGTGCAGTGAGTGGCATAGCACAAACATGGTTAGCTGCTTAAAAAGTGAGCATTTAATTTCATTTGCCTTATAGAAAAAAAACATCCTTAGTGGCATTATGCGGTAGTTAGCAACACAGATGGTAATGACTGCAGACATTCCACCAATTGCCAGTCTCTTTGATACATGATGTAAATAGATAGTGCTAAAAAAGGGAAAATATAGCTAAAGGGGGTTTGGAGTTCCACATATGTTATTTTACTGAGGAAGGGTCATAATAAGTATTTACACATGTAATATATGTTTGCTCTTGGCTTTTACTTTTGAGCATTGCCTACTAATGTGAAAACATGTCTCACTAGTTAAAGAAAAAAGTGAAAAATTTAATTTGGTTTGCCTTTCTTTGTGCAAACAGACTCAGTGGTGATGAGTGGCCATCAGCACACTGGACAGTCCTGAGTGTGAAAAATAGACCATTTGACTAGCTTTCCTGTGGTACCAGGTGTAAGTTCACTGAATTCATAATCAAAATGCAAGTAAGCCAGGCATCAAATCCAGAACTTTTTAGTATGGGTGTCCCACTGTAATTTTTAACAAAACTTTGATTATAAAGGGAATACTACATACCAATAGCTATGTATAGCAGTTTGACTGACAGAAAGGTATCATTACTTCTTGCATACACATACATTTGTAGGCATCACATGTGTCATGTGTGTAACTGGTTTAGCATAGCAATGATGATTATGCAATAGAAGTGCAGTTGCATATATCTGATGAATACAACAGTTTACTGACAATCATTTACATCCCTCCCACAGCCCAAGTATAACTGTAAAACAGAATGTGTTGTGAGGTATGTATCTTAACTCCAAACTCTATTACTAAAATCATGCAAGTCTATCCATCCAGTATATTGTCAGACATTATTCCTGCCTCACACATGTGAATGCATAAGCCAGGACCTGTTAATGTCACACACATACAAGCTTAACTGGAGTATAGCACCAGTCACTCCTTAAACTGTATATCTGTATTGACCATGGCTGGCAAACACTTTTTCTGTGGCAATAAAGATTAATCACCAATGTGAACATTTATGCATTCCCTTTTACATAGATTTGAATCCAGCATTGTACAAATTACTTTGAACAGTGTGGAGGTCCCCACAAAATATGTTAAGTCATCACATGGATCCCTCCAAAGTTATGGCTTAAAAGCCAATCATTTAGCATTACCATGTTGACCACTGAACAAAGTGTGACCAGGTGTTACAGCACACATGCTATAAATCAATGCCAAATCTCATATCATCATTTCTGTTTCCTAAACTCCATTTCTCTGTTTGGTAATGTTTCTCTTTGCTAACCCTCATGCAAATGCGTTTGACATGGTTGTGTGTGTTTGCACACTGCTTCTAAAACGTGATATCACAATTTGTCAAAAAACATAGAAACTGTTGTTGGAGGACATAGGGCATGGAGATAGGGCACAGCGGTAGGGTGTGTAGGAGTTAAAACTCTTTGTTGCACTCCTTGTGAAGTGCTACAGACATGGGCTGCTGCAGGGAGACTATTACAGGTCTCAGACTGAGGCTTGGAACAGCATAGCCAAGGCTGTCTGTAGTGCAACTGGCATATCATGCACTGGGGAAAAGTGTAGGCACCACTACAGTGACCTTAAGAGATGCAAGCAGATACAACTTGACCAGTGGCTGGATGAGTTTCAAACTGCTGACACCCCCCCAGTTATGTAAGTATACAGCTTAAGCAACTTGAAATGATATGAAATGCTGTAGATAGCTAAGACTGATATGTATAATGCTATCATGTCTCTTTTTCTCACATTCTTTATTTTACAGCTGCAGAGAAAATTACAGCAAACAGGGAGGCACATGCTGAGTAACTGGAGTGACTCAGAGAGGCAAGGGGCATGTCTGCAGCACAGCTGACCCTGATTGTAAAAATATGTTGTGATTCCATAGATCAGCTTTTATATGTTAACTGTAGCAGCAAGCATGCATGCATAATTTCTCCTGTAGTGCTTGATAATTATATTACATAAGTGCAATAGTGTATTCAGATTATGTGGGTTCAATTCCCACCAATAACCTATAGAGTCACATTCAACAAATATAATTTTTAAATTTGAAATGCAGCAATATTGGTTTTAACACCATGCTGTTAAGTTAATCTGTAGTATCTTTAAAAGTATATATGGAATATGTGCATATTCCAAGGATTACTGCTAACAATTCACAATCATTTCTGGGATTGTAAAAGCTCTATATTTACTATAATAAAAATTCTATTTATTGTACTAAAGCATGAATGTGACATTTCATGGTTTTAATCATCTCTTTTCTTTTTTTTCTCTCACCCCACCTCTTATCTCTCTTTTTTGGGGGGGTACCTGGAATAACACTGTTCTGATGTAATACCTTTCTGCCAACAAACTGAATGCATTTCAGCACAGGGAAGTGGGCCAACTGCTGCAAGTCAGCCTGACAACCCTCTATCAGCTGTTGCACCAACACCCAACACCTCTGGGATACAAGCTGGCAGTACTGCCTCCACAGTCCCTGCCCTACCTGGCCCATCCACATCAAGTAGCTTTACCCCAACTGGTGATGCAGTGGTACCCTCTAGGAGTACTGGTGTAGGAGGTAATTAAGTCATCTGCCAGGAGCTGCTAGAGATGGTGCATGATCTAATAGAGACTGGCCTAGGTGCCTGCATCAGCCACCTAGAGAGGCTGCACATTAAAATAGAAAAGATAGTTACACATCAAGCAGTCTCACAGGGAAATGAAGAAGGGGGCAGTGATGTCAGTTCTGAGGCTGAGGGCAAGACTCTCACTGTTCCAACACTTGATGAGCAGGTGCCTCTGATGTTCCCTACATTCCCCCAATCATGGTGTCCCCCAACCATTTGTGGCCATCACCAACCCTGTGTCTGTCTTATAAGACCTGCTTGTCTGCACCTGCTTCCACATCTACTCTACCTACCTGACCATCACATTCCTATGACCTTTTCCCAACCTTCCTTTACTTTTGAAAAAAAAATGGGTACCTGTCCCACAAAAAACAAATTGTCCCATATGTAGCTCTGCACTTTGCATATGTGTCTTCTTGACACACTTGATTTGGTCCAATTGCCTATACAACATCATTGCATTTTTGTCATCCATCCATGTTGTGGCGACAGACCAAATTCAACAAATGTTGTATACATGTGTATATTACTGTGTTGAAAAACTGGATATATATGTTTTTTTTTTTTTCCTAATTCCTTCTTGCGGATTCTTATATTGCTTCCCCTTTGTTCTTCCCTCTATTTGGCTACCCATTTCATATCTTTTATATCAACTCCATTTTCATACTTTCAACCTGGTCAGAAAATAGAACCACACACAACATACATGGTCAGAAATGGCCCACAAAAGCCTTTACTGTTTGTCCTCTACATTTGTTTGGAGTTTGGCATCATGCACATATGTTGAGCAGCGATAAATGACTCTTCATATCTTATTACAAAACCTGGTTAGTTTTGCCATCAGCTGTACTATTATCTACACAAAATGGTGCTCAAACATGCTGAACTATAGAAACACAGAATTAAACCAGAGTAAAGCCACTACTGTGAAATGGTTATTCTGACCATTCTGTACACTGCTGGATGCAACAAAGTGCAACTTTCTAGTTGGAGTGTTGACATAAATCACTTGACCGATGATTTATTTTGCCAATAGCATCAAGGTTCAATTCCAGATGTATCTAACATCATTTCTTAGTGTGATGTTATATGTCTATGATATGTTTAATCACCCAAATCTTAATATTTGCCACAGTTATGAGTTCTCATGTAGATATATGGGATACTGGCTAAAAAAATGATTTGCTTTGACATCCATCCCCGAAAGAAAGACATTTATCCAACCTTGTTCTGCTTGTCATAAGTCTATCGTCCCACTGCTATCCCTTCTGTACCCCTATATCAGTGACTTCATGCTGCAGAGTATGACAGTTTAATAATGAGGACAGACCAAAAACATGTCCATGAATGTTACATTACACAACACATTGTTATGTGTATGTCCATCTCTCCTTGTATGCACCCTTTCACTCACCCTTCTTTACAGGTGTGTATCTATTAGGCTGATGGATGTACAGGTCATATCATGTTTTCTACATACTGGCATGACTCAGCTGATGGATAATACAAACATATTAACTTGATTCTATAAGGCATCAGTGTTCTTGTAGTGTGCAAGGTTTTAAAATCTGCTGTAGGATTCCCTTTGTGTTATATTCATGTGATGATGGATGAAATGATCATCTGATATAATGTGGAGACTTTACTGTGAAGAAGCATACAGCACACACTTTTCAGGATATACACCCCAACACATATAGTTAGCATATCTGCTGAGTCATACTAATCATTTCTAAAAATGTACAACCCCTAGTCATTTGCAGCAAGGTGTACACACTATTAACTTGTGATTTGCAGTGAGACCTGCAAAACAGCTACTAGTTCTAGAAGTGTATTTAGGTAGGCATTACTGATACAATTTGGGGAAGACACATACTTCAGGGCAGTCATTGATAGTCATATTTGCACTCCTGATCACATTTATTAGGTAATGACATCCCGACACCATTTGTACAAAAAAAAAATAAAAACAGAGAGAGAGAGAGAGAGAGAGAATCATCAGGATTTCAATTCTGGCTCACCTATGCTATGACCCAGAGCTCACTGTTCTTACACCCTGTGACATAGAGAAAACTAGGCCGCAAGTTTTTTCCACACTCAATACTGTCCAGAGTGTTGACAGATGTGCATTGCTACTGAGCATGTTTGCATGAAGGAAAGCATACTACATTAAATTTTTCAGTTTTCCTTAAGCAGAGAACTGCCTTTGCTCAGGGCTTAACTTCTCACAAACTGGGAAGGCAAGTCTAACAGTTATTTACGTAATAAAACTTTGGCCCCAACATTTCAAAGATAGACTACAGCATGCACATCATACTAGCTCCCAGCAGTGACTTCCATAACTTATCTTCCAACCCTGATACATGAAACATTAACAACAAACAGATGTATTGTGCAGTTATTGTATGTCCATATTTGTACACAGTTTGGCAATGAGCACCAGTGGACACTGCTACTTCACTAGTCCAAGTTGAATTCCTGAAGTTCAAATAACACATGTCTTAATACTTTGTCATCATCCGTGCAAATCGGCTTCTTAGTAATGGACTTTGTGAAGAGGTGCTTAGCATGTCTAACTCTGGTTACTGGGCTATAATCCTTCAATACATGGAAATGCATTTATAAAGACAAGAGAAGGGCAGTGGCATGTGCTTCACTGAATACATATTTTCTGATATTCATGTGTGCCCTGCAGCAATGCACTTGCAAATGATATATTAAGACTTGGGCCATTGTCAAACAGCCTCCAGAATTACAGATCTTAACTGCATTTTTTCATTTGGTATGGTTTATAATGATACTGAACATTGGTCATCTATGATTATATCCCATTTATATTGCCAGTAACTTGTATTAATGTGGACATACCTTGAACTGAATATGAAGACACATAATTCCATCACTGCAAAGAGTGTGTGTTTGTGTGTGTGTCATCTACACGACATCCTGAGTAAGATACATATCTGTCTCACTTCTGCAATGTGCATTCATGACAGTTTTTTTCACCTAGGTTGCTAGGATGTATTTATATGACCTTTTGCAAATCACACTCACACAATTATGTCCTTTTGCAAATCACACTCACACAATCATATCAGAAGTCCTGGCTTTGCAAATAAGTCTCAAAACAGTATATGTTACGTGCTACATTATGATGATGTCATCCTCTATAAAGTGCATTGTGACATTATTAAAATCAGATGTTTGTGGTAGCATGAGCCTTAAGTACTGTGTTCTCTAGCTTGTATAATTAAAGGGGTAGGGATTTTAATCTCACAGGAGTCAACTTGATTGCATGTGTCTTCTCATTCAACTGTCAGTCTACAGACAATTTTCTACTGCAATGTGAGTCCACATGTTTGTCCAACACTCCACCTAATATGCTCTTTTCTGCATACACTGAAGATGTCATCCTCTGTAAAGTGCACTCTGACACTGTTAAAATCATACTTCTGTTTTGGTATTAGCATTAAGTACTGTGTTCTGCATCTTGTATAAGTAAATAAGTAGGGATTATAATCTCAGAGCAGTCATTTTGTGTGTGTGTGTGTGTGTGTGTGTGTGTGTGTGTGTGTGTGTGTGTGTGTGTGTGTGTGTGTGTGTGTGTGTGTGTGTGTGTGTGTGTGTTCTGTCTGTCCATACACTGATGATATCATTCTCTATAAAGTGCACTCTGACAGTGTTTAACTCAGATGTTTAAGCTGGTGCTACTGTTAAATACAGTGTTCTTGAGTTTTTGTAATTAAATAGTTAGGGGTTCTAATCTCATAGCAATGGACATGAATGTGTGTGTGTGTCTCTTTATTTAACTATAAGGCTGCTGAAAAGTTTACACCAGGATGTGAGTCCACAGCTATGTCAGACACTGCTCTCAAACATCTTCTTCTCAGCATACACTGATGATGTCACCTTATAAAGTGCACTCTGACACTATAAAAGTCAGGCTTTTGTGGTGGTGCTAACATTAAGTATTGTATTCTGCAGCTTCTGTAACTAGATAGAAAGGAGTTCTTATCTCACAGAAGTTAATCTGAGTGTGTGCATTCATTCAACTAAGAGTCTGGAGAATATTTTACACCAGGATGTGAGTCTACAGCTATGTCAGACACTCTACTCAAACATCTTCTCAAAATACACTGATGATGTCATCCCCTATAAGATTCACTCTGACAGTATTAAAGTCAGACGTCTGTGGTGGTGCTAGTTTGACACTGTATGAAATACAACTTCTATAACTTCATAGATGTGGTGTTTGAATATGACCTCAGGCAACTGGTATGTGTGGCTGGGTGGTATATGGTCATTGTATGATGTTTTGAATCTCTTTTCATTTGACTCGCACTCAGTAGAACCTCTTACATACCCCCTGAATCCAACATCCCCTTTTTCCTTTGTCAAAATAACATCCATTCTGTGGAACACAGAGGATATCATCATCACATTCACACATACATACATAACGCTACTATTTTCCATCATGTAGATATAGCAGTTTGGGTTTAAATAGTATAACGATAACTATGATTTTATGTACTTTGCCTGTAAGTTTAGTTATGTCCTGTGGCCCTCTGAACATTGCACATGTCAATATTGTTGTGATCCACATGTGCAATGTTGAGATGTGGATGTACTGTAGCCTTACAACAGTGTATTCTAACCGGTGATTTCTTCTACTGTATTGATGGCCACTGCTGCCATTTGGTTATATGCTCCTTCCATAACAGCTATAGTAATATGCCTCCTGAGGACTGTTGACATGGGATGATGCTACATATATTGTTGCCTTACTAGGTCATGTGTTCTTCCAGAAGAGTATATCAACATTCTACACAGTTCTTATTCAACCACCATAGTGACAGATACAGTGTGACACAGGTGTGCATTTATATACCTAACATTTGGAAATGTTATCTGACATACAGCAATATTACATCATACTGATTAAATGGGCACATATGCCTGGGATCATCCATATGTTGTAATGCTGTTATCTGCACAAACATATGACATTGTTGAGATTCACTTGCAACCTTGGAGAATTCATTGTATGCACTATTGTGCTGCTATTCACAAGAATTTACAGGTGTTCCCCAGCAACATTTTGTGACTGTCAGCATTTGTGTCATTAACATGAACCACATCCACCTCGGTTGTAATGTGTGCGTATATGGTGTCAGGGCCCACACCCACACATTTCCACTGATAAACATATAGGCATATGATGTATAACTGATGTAATAATGTCATGGAACAGGTTGAGTTATATGATTGTATTAACAGTTCCATTGTGTCTCATGCGATTCATACCCCAGATTTTATTTGGAGGTGATGTATAACCTGAAGTTCAG
Source organism: Protopterus annectens (assembly GCF_019279795.1). Taxonomy (NCBI): domain Eukaryota; kingdom Metazoa; phylum Chordata; order Ceratodontiformes; family Protopteridae; genus Protopterus; species Protopterus annectens. The sequence continues at coordinate 222,936,767 of NC_056734.1, read as the reverse complement.
TTGTATCATAGTTACAGCTATAGTGTGACTGTACTGCTTCATGTATGTACCACTACATCACATCAGTATCACCACTTGACAGTTTGCATAAACACACATGAATGTATGTGTGGTTTTCATGGAAGTATAACATTTTCACAGGCAATGTCATTGTGACAGTGTTCATGTGGCACATGCATTGAGGTTTGATATGTATTATAGAAGGTGCTCCATGTATTGTTTGGTAAGTGTACAATATTACAGTGACAGCTTACTTGATCATTGCCACTTGACTTTGCATTGATATACTTTCTGTGCACATGGGCATAGTTGATGCATTTACATCAGTCTCACATACTGCTGAATCTATTGTTATAAAGGATCACTTCTTAATTCACACACCAGTTGCAGATGCTTCAGACAATATCCATTGATATTACATGTGGCAGATGCATGCAATACTCAGCTACACATAGGGAATAGTGTGTTGTTTGTATGTTATCCATGTAGCCAATAACTATGTCAGTCAGGGATGTTTTAGTCAAGTGTATCACATTTGGCACAGTGAGCTCCCACACATCTGGTCAGCCATACAGAACTATTCTTTGGGATGCATACTCATTAGAGTTTGACAATGCAGACTTCCCTTCAAGGTATTCTACTAGATGCTTGTGTGACATCTCTTTCTGTTTTGCACCCAGTAAATACACAGGTCAGTGACAACATTGATGGCATGTGTTTAATTCTTGCAGGTGGAGATTGGGGCTTATGTGTTATGCAAACCTCTCAACTGGCCAGGATTGCCCCTGATTTCAACTCCAGGTTTAACACTGTCCCTCTTAACCCTTACAAAAAGTGGTAATTTTGGGGGAAGACATGGTGAATTCCCCTTACAGAATACTGACAGTCATTACAGTATTACATGTCTGTTTCTTCAGAACATGTGTAATAAGTTACACTCACATATTCTGTCAATGCCGCAGATTAATGGTCACAATATTTTAAAAGGGTTCATCATTGTCCCTGTTTCTGTCTACATTTGTCCAGTAGTCTGTTGCTATGTGTCCCTGATTGGTTGAGAGCTATGGTGACATGTCAGTCATATTCAAACAAGTCATTTTGCAGATCTTCAGAATAAGCATGTACCCCCATTGGATATACCGTCCTTGCTAAATATCCTGTCCAATGAGCATGTCAGTGATGTTTATATTACAACCATTCACTTCTATTGACATGTCACCATGTGTGACCATTACATATATACTATCACATGTGATGATGTAATATACTTGCACAAGAGGTGTAAACAGAAGTACATACTGTGCTATCTTCATATATGCTTCATGTTATGCCATTGACTTGTCTTGCTAGTGTATATACATTGACATATCCTATCTTAAGGGCATTGCTATATTAACCATGCCCTCTTCTTTTTAATTCATTCCTATTATTTATGACTGTGCCCATTTTCATCAGCACATTTTCCCCTGCCCAGTGTATGTTTCATGTATTTGCCCTTGCTGTTTACCGTCTCCATTATTTCATTCTACAAATAATTGTTGTTGTGTACATTGCACTCGCCCTCAGTACACTTTTCTTTACTGTGTTATTACTGCTGTTATTGCAGTATTTTTACCCCTTGTAGTCATTGTGGCTGTCCGTACTGTCTTGCTGATCAGGTTTGCTCTTGTTTCTGTGGTCGTGCTGCTCTGCATGGCTTCATAACAGCAGCACTGTTGCTGGCTATGAAATTGTGCTTGTATTCATCTAAGCATGATGAGCAGCATGAATACGTGACTTCCGCTGCTGCTCATCACGCTAACATGTAAATTCCATGTAGGCTTTGCGCAAAGCCTCGACTGAGTTTATAGAATTCCCAGGCCATCATCTTAAGGGACAAATAGATAATGATTTTCGTTCTTAAGTATGCATAATATCAGACCATACCAAGACATGTGAACTGACAGCAAAAAAAAAAAAAAATCATTAAACTATTAGCTTTACATGTAAAATTACAATTTGTGTTGATTGACCAGCATGCAACACGTAACACAATAGATAGAAAATCATTCTACCCAGCACAGCTAATGCTTAAGCATTTTAACTGCTATAATATGACATCTTATAGAGAATAATGCCCCTTTTTGTATTGTCCCTATCAAGATATATTAGGCAATTGGAAAGGCTCTAAATGTTCCAAACCATGAAAATTGCTGGTCTAAAGTCTCTGAGCTACCAGTAAAGGCTCAAAGTATACCCTGTTCTCCCAAATCCACTGTATCACAGAAAACCAAACAACAGCACTAACACCAGAAAAAATAGTTACTCTCTACCCAACAGATAAATAAAACTCAATGAAGGGACAAAGTTATTACCCAGTGCCTACCTCATCTCTTTGCAGAATTTCCCTGCAGGTTAAATACTATGACACCTTAACATCCTTCAGCTCCAGCCTGGTAATTAGATGTGATTCCATAATATTGCACCTGGACTGATGCTCTTAGCACTTACAAAGAAGGGTTTAACAGCATAGGGGTGAGTGATGGAAAGGTCAACATAGTCTTTCCACTCAGCTACCTTGTAACTCCTATAAACCTATGAACTGCATATCAAATTATTTTCTCCATTAAATGTTCAATAAAATGTCAGATTCTCTCATATATGTATAGCTCTATATTTGTAGGGACTCTGAACTAGCCTATATGGGCACTAGGATATGCCATGCTGCAAAGTTCCATGTATTTGATTTCAATAAGGGGGTTAATATGCAACTTCTCTTCAGAAGTGAGAAAAGAAAGATGGCCACAACATACCTGTAATGTGACTCTATTACATCAGAACTAAAATATGTATCCATAAAATAGCATTATCTGCCTTACGAAAGAAAAGAAAACACTACCAAAATTAATGTACTCTAAGTCCTTAAGGTATGAGTAATAATGTATGTGCATGGTACATTTGGTTAGCTGTTGAAATGTAATCCAGTTAAATGTTTACTAAGACATTTCAAGCAGTATTTAAGATGTTGCTTGACATATGAGGGCACCAAATGAAGGGCTTATGAATACACTGCAGTATGACAGTCTGCAAAGTTCCATATTACTTGCTTTATGTAAGGGATGGATATATGATCCTAGTTTATTCTGCAGTACATATTTAAAACATGTCTGCATTGAGACACCATTACATCAGATAGAAGAATCATATGTATTTCTCTATAAAGTGGCATTTGGTATTACTAGAAATATGCTCCCACTAAGAATGTCATATTAAGGACAAAATGTTCAGGCCATATTTAACACTGAGCTGCTTTTTATTCATCATAGCTGGAACTGCAGTCTTAAGGGAAGTGTGTATTATGCTGCACAAATATATCCCCCAGATTTTTTTTTTATGAAATGCTATAGATTATGTAGGATAGTGTTGCTTGCATGCAGGCACACAATGTAGATTTGCGGTGGCATTTCAGGGTGAAAATCATCAAAATCCAAATAAATTCCCTGTTGACAATCGCATATACTAACCTCTGATTGATCAATACCTTCATTTAGCTATCTTTTATAGAACCACAAACCATCAACCAAAGTTATCTTCAAACACCCCAAGCATAAACAAAACAAATACCACTCAGCCAAGATTCAGAGCATATCATACATTGCAAACATGGCTTACTCTAAAATATCCTCAAATGGGCTATAACATTAAATTATATCCAGTAATAATTCAAAACAGCAATCCATTGTTTCTATGTTTATTAAATTCTACTTACACACATTCATTTAGAACAAGAAAATATTGATAGCATTAAATATATATGTAGTAACAAATATATACGTGTGATGAAGCCCGATAAGGGAAATGGAGCTGTAATAATGGATAAGGTTGATTATGATAATGAAATGTTAACTATGTTGTCGGATGACAATTATGTAGAAGTAATTATTAATGAGGTCCATTTAGCCTATCAAAAAATTGACCTAGCCCTTGATGATATGTTGTTCCAAGGGCAGATCAATGAGGAAGAATTTTTTTTTATGACAAATAAACATCCTGTGGTCAGTGGGATCTTTGGCATTCCAAAGATCCACAAGGGCCTTAACAATGTCCGTTTTAGACCAATTGTTGATGGTAAGAGGAGTAAAGTGTCTTTCATAAGTCAATATTTGGATTCAAAATTGAAAAAAGGTTTAAATAGTTTTTCCTATATATCCAAAGACTCATGGCACTTTTTAGACAAAATCAGAAACTATGGAGCACAGGATCATATTATGTTTTTGACAATTGATGTGGTTAACCTATTTAGTGTTATACCACATGATATTGGTCTTGAATGGTTGGAAGAGCAGCTTGTGGTTACTGGTGTTTATGATCAAGATCAAATAAATGTATATGTGAGGCTAATGGAAATGGTGTTAGAAAACAATTTCATATTTTTTGAAGGTTACAAGTTTCGTCAAAAAACTGGTGTGGCAATGGGGGCAGCGTGTGCCCCCATATATGCCAATTACATCATGGCATATTGGGAAAACAACTTTGTTTTCAACAGTGAATTTAGGTCATTTATTAAAGTGTACACCCGTTTTTTTGAATGACATTTTTATTATATGGCAGGGTGAGAAGAAAAGTATAGAGAGATTTATCACCTATATCAACCAAACAGTATGGTTTTTGAAATTTACCTATGAAGCTAGTGAAGAGGAAATTAGTTACCTAGATGTAAATTTACCTTATAATAAAGATAAGAACTATATTTCATCAAAAATTTTTAGAAAATTGACATTTTCAAATTCTTATCTGCATTATGATAGTTGGCACCCGGAACATCAGAAAAAATCGATAGTAAAAGGACAATTAATAAGGGCAGCACATATGGTTAGTGAAGATGCTGATTTTCTAAGAGAAGTTGAATTTATGATCAAATTATTTATTAACAGGGGTTATCCCATACCGTTATGTGAAGAATTAAGAAAGGAAATACAAGCTAAAAGGGCAAATGGATATATTCAGCCTATACTTAAAAGTTCATATCCATTATTTAATAACAATTCCAATAATCAAAGGGGGTATGATTTAAGGGATGAATATACCTTGTTTGTAGTTACATTTAATGCAGACACTGATGGTATTATCAAAATTATAGAAAAGAACTGGAGATCATTCACCAAGCTTAAGGAATTTCAAGGTTTCACATCACGTAAACCAAAGTTTATTTTTCGTAAGGATAGAGCCTTAAAACAAATTTTTGAGAGAAGTACCATTCATTTGGACACTAATATTAATAAATTAAGAGGTAATACCAAATGTGGTAGGTGTTCTACATGTATTTTTATAATGAAAACAGGTGGTAAAATAACTGTAAATAATACAAACATTACGATTAGGGGTAGATTTAATTGTCATTCTACAAATGTAGTCTACTTAGCTAAATGTGAATTATGCACGGCATTTTATGTGGGCAAGACATGCAGAAAATTTAGGGACAGAATAAAGGAACACGTCCTGGATATTCAACATCAAAAGCCCACAAATGCCTTAGCAAGACATATTACAACATACAAAGATCATAAATTTTCTTTTTGTATAATAGAACAACTGGTCCAGGACCAACAAGGTAGGCTAACTGAATATCATCTTGATGTGTGCGAGCTTAAATGGCAAATGATATTAAATGCACATTTTTATCCAGGCCTCAATGAATTTATATCTATTAAACCATACTTGAGGCTGCAAAATATATTGGGATAATTATGTGTGGTTTAACTATTGTACAACTAAAGTATGGCTAATATTTTAGTTATATTATATTATATTATATACAGTGGTTATGTAGAATGTTATATTTTTTATATAATTTTTTATATATAATTATTTATATAATTCCAACACATTACAGTTGGATTTTAACAACAATTTTAACATTGTCTCACATATTCAACAACATTTTAATGCATAACATTGGGTACTGTGTATTATTTATGTTTTAATTTTGTACGTAGGGGTTTAGTTTAGTTTAGGTAGAACAGGGTGTAGTAGTAGCTGTCATGTTTTTTCTTTGTATTGTAATTTCACAGCTTAGTGTAATTAATCAATTAACTATGTTATTGACTAATTGATGCTTAGTATATATTGTGATGGTTCCAACACTCTGAAGAAGTCCACAGGACGAAACCTAGGTCAGTGTGGGAGTATTGTGGTTGTGCCTTGCTGTTCATTAAACTTTTTGGTGGAACTTCGTGTCCTCGTGCTCCCACTAAGAATGTCATATTAAGGACAAAATGTTCAGGCCATATTTAACACTGAGCTGCTTTTTATTCATCATAGCTGGAACTGCAGTCTTAAGGGAAGTGTGTATTATGCTGCACAAATATATCCCCCAGATTTTTTTTTATGAAATGCTATAGATTATGTAGGATAGTGTCGCTTGCATGCAGGCACACAATGTAGATTTGCGGTGGCATTTCAGGGTGAAAATCATCAAAATCCAAATAAATTCCCTGTTGACAATCGCATATACTAACCTCTGATTGATCAATACCTTCATTTAGCTATCTTTTATAGAACCACAAACCATCAACCAAAGTTATCTTCAAACACCCCAAGCATAAACAAAACAAATACCACTCAGCCAAGATTCAGAGCATATCATACATTGCAAACATGGCTTACTCTAAAATATCCTCAAATGGGCTATAACATTAAATTATAACCAGTAATAATTCAAAACAGCAATCCATTGTTTCTGTGTTTATTAAATTCTACTTGCACACATTCATTTATTAGTAAACAAAGCTAGTGTTTCCGGAGTCAATTGCATTTTTCTGAGCACAGAAAAGCACTCTCGTGTTTAAACCATCCCTCCAATCTTGTCAAATTCTGCTTCATATTTTCTAAAACCTTCTTATCTCACACACACACACACACACACACACACATATATATATATATATATATATACACACACAGTATATATATATATATATATATATATATATATATATATATATATATATATATATATATATATACAGTATATATATATATATATATATATATATATATATATATATATATATATATATATATATATATACACATATATATATATATATATATATATATATATACATATATATATATATATATATATATATATATATATATATATATATATGCATATACACATATATATATATATATATATATATATACATATACCTATACATATATATATATATATATATATATATATACCTATATATATATATGGTTTCACTTCATAGTGCCAAAATGCTGAAATATCGAATTTCAGCATTTTGACAGTATAAAGTCGAAACCATTAAAACACCAACACCTCACAACCACAAAATCACAACATCGAACACACAGCATACAACACACAACACACAAACCATAACACACACACCACAAAACACTGAAAAATAACAGAACACCACACAGACACACACCTACACTACACATATGCAGGGGGGCAAGCCCCCCTGCACCCCCCATGTATATACTAACTCTGAGTTCGCACAAACAGTAAAAAAAAAAAAAAAATCACACACAGCCAACACACACGCTCATATCCCCATCTCCCTACCCTGACCCACTCATACAAGTTACAAAAACATTCACGCACACTCACTCACCTTAAACTGCAGACATCATCCCAGCCGAACACTTCCATATGATAACGAAAATGCATACGTGCAAATTCGACATAGTCCTATTCGCGATTATGCATTTTCGTTATTTAGAGGTTTAGGCTTCATGGACACGAATTGCTGAAATTCAATGTTTCATAATTTGAATTTATGAAGTGAAATCATGTACACACACACACATATATATATATATATATATATATATATATATATATATATATATATATATATATATATATATATATATATATATATATATATATATATATATATTTATATGCATCAATTGCAAAGAAAAAACATGACTCATTTTCCAGTCCTTCTGCAACGTCATTTATATTATATTGTTATTGAAGAAGAAAAGCCCTGAAGCTTCCATTGAAACTATGGCTTCCTACAAGTAAACTACATTTAGTCTAGTCATTGTGTTGTACCAATGCTGATACATTGCAACCCACTGCAAGGCTTGTCCATACCTACACATTTCAGCTATAAAATATTATTTAACTTCATAGTTGTCAATGTCAGGATAAGTGGTATAAGCCAGTTTAGGAGTTATGTGATGTGTGGCTATTATTTTATTGCATAACACTTTAACAAATGTTTTGTTGCAATGTAAGTAGATTGTATCTACAGTCTCTTTTTAGTATACTGCTAGATTAACCATTAAACCGATGAAAATCCACTCAGAAATCCGATTTTCTGCCCTTTTGATGGGCAATGTTAATAAATAGATTGTGCCATAGTTCATTTTGAGCCTAAATGTATTTTTTTATCAGGTGTAAGTTGTGTATTGTCCATCATGCCTTACAAAGGGAAAGTTTGTAAATGTGTGAAAAATAAAATTTGGAAATCAGTCAATGCCAACTGTTAGAAAAGTAAAAGAAAGAAAACCACCTATTGCAAATGAAGAAAAAAGGGCAAAGGTATTAGTCATTGAAATAGCCAACCCCTGTGACAGCACTGTTATACATACAGAGGAATGTAAAAAATGTAAAATATTAGGATGTGTGAACAGAAATCGGAGAAATACATAAATACAACATTAAAAATCTATGGTACACTGCATGTGCTATGCATTGTTCACTAGCCAGATATCACAGACTGAAGTAGGGCTCACGTTATAAACTTTAAATGAGCCCTTTCTCAGGAACAGAATACATTTCCTCTATTTTTAAAGACTTAGATACATTAAACCACATTGGAGATATAAATGCATGCACTCATAAAATTCTGAATCAGGGATATGAACATTTATCTCAAATCATATGCACATTGCATTGTTATACTTATAGGAGGGTTTACTGGAGACATAGCATAATGATTAATATTAAAAGCAGACTTCACCAAATTATAGCATTTTTCATCCCAGGATGCATTTCTTTACTGTCAGTGGGTTGCAGACTTTGTTAGCACCATAAATGAACAAACATCATACCAGATAATAGTTCCTCATGAGCTTCAGTTGATCTTGCTGTCAGGTGGATGTTACCGGGTGGTCTTTATAAGTCAGTCCAGTGGATCAACACTGCTTTTCTAGTAATACCCATAGGGTATAACCCCACCACCACCTCCTGTGGATCCCATAATTTATGCCATTCCTGCAGATGAGGATTCCCATCTGCTTTTTCTGCCATAGACATATTGCAGGTTCCTGGTCATCCCAGCAGATGTTTTTTATGTTATACTTTGCCATGATGGCATGTTGCAAAATAGTGACAGATACTGATCAGTCTGTATGAGAGTTTTGTGATCTTGGAAAGGGAGCTCACATCTGCACTCAACCATTCTTCTAGAACCTTCTGTAGGCAGTTCCTCTATAGGAAACACTACTGTAATAGGGAAGTAAATGATAAAAGTCTAAAAGAACTTCTCTGAGTTCACAGATCAATATATAGTTACAGAGTGACAACCTGAAAGGCACTACAGTCATGCATTTATTGTATACGTGCACGACTCCATGCATTAACACTGTCCATCAGCAAGCTAAGTCATCATATGCATCAGCATCTGTAGAAAAGGTCAGAAATGCCACTGCAGCATTACATGCATTGAGCTTTCTGGCTTTTTTGTTTGTGTTTGTTTTGATGTGCATTGTGTTGTTTTCATTTAAGTATGCTAAAAGGAGAAGGAGATTTCCCATTTGCTGCTCATCACTGTTTTCTTGAAAGAAGCTGAACATCATTAATAGTTATGCTCTTGTGTTATATCATAAGAGAAAAACATTGATCTTCCAGCCATGAATCTATCAGACTGACAGTAAAAATATTTGGTCTTCCCATACCTATATATTTCTGCTGTAAAATATTTTTTAACTTCATAGTTATGAATGTCAGGACAGGTGGTATGAATCAGTTTAGGAGCTATAGTTTGACTATGGATCATGGAAGCTGAGTATGGCCAGTGCTACTGTGACATTCACCATGACAGCTCCCTGGAGAAGTTTTCTGTTAAAATATCTTATGGTATGGGATTTTGGGACTTATTATCAAATAAAGCTTCTGGTGACAGTTAATTAACAATCATGCTGTTAAAAGAAAAGTTCATTGAAGTAATTGTTCCTATGAGAATTATACTGCAAAACAAGCCACTAAACTGAAGAGAATTCTGTCAAAGGTCAGGCAATTAAAATGGGCAGTATGGATCATGCAGCAGGAGTAGTATGAGGCAAAGAGGAAATATACATGGGTTCTGAAGATATTCTGACCCTCAAAAATGGATGCAAAAAATCACAAAACAAATGATTCTTAAGGAGTTCTCTCACACAGGTAACCCTAAGTTTGAATTTCCTGAAGATGGGAAAGCATTCCCAACAATATTTGTTAGAAGTGTATTGAATGATTTGTGATTCTAATGCTTCAAGCCTTTAAATATGTTACAGAGAATACCTCTGCATACCCAGACACCACAGCATGAGCTCTAACACTGTATTTTGTTAACATTTTGGGATTTTCTCATTAAACAGAATATTATTCATGTTATTTATTTATTAAATTTGCTGACCACATTGGCAAATTTCAACATGAAGGAAAGAACAGTGCAGGCTGGAGAAGTTGTTTGACCGCAACTGAGCTACAAAATATAAGTATCTTTTGATTATTTTTACAGATTACTGTTTTTATAATTTAATATATATAAAGCACTTTGTCTATTCAGAATCTTCACAAATCCTTATCTGTTTAAAAACTTTCATTTGACTCTGTAGTGCTTTGCTGTCTTAGGCTATTGTATAAACTGAAACATTTACTCTGTGTAATTATCTCTTGGCTAGTGGAGGCTGGTTCTTTTGTGTTCTTGTAAAAAAGTTGTTGTTCTGGTCTTGCCCTAACTTTGGTAGGTCTCTGTATTTGCACACAGTGCAGGCTGGAGTTGTTTGACCGCAACTGAGCTACAAAATATAAGTATCTTTTGATTATTTTTACAGATTACTGTTTTTATAATTTAATATATATAAAGCACTTTGTCTATTCAGAATCTTCACAAATCCTTATATGTTTAAAAACTTTCATTTGACTCTGTAGTGCTTTTATTTTGTCCCACCCTCTCTCCCTGTTGGTGTCTTGCTCTTATACTTGGTGGCTTTGCAGTTGCCCGCCCCTACTGTGACATACCTCCCAGTCTAGTGTCATTAGCTCATTCTTCTTAATACAGAGAGAACATTTGATAAGGCCTTCTGTTCCTCCTTTTTCCCTTTCAAAAGTAAAACAAAACTTTTTTTCTTTTTCGCCTGAACCTTCTTGTGTTCTGACTGTCCTTCTCAAACATATTGGAAATATACAGTATATTTCAGAGCATTTGTTATAACTGTATTTGCTATAACTGATTTAAGTATTGTTTTGTGGCTTTTTGAATATTTACTGCTTAGCGACTGCATCTTAGCCTGTTTATACAGCTCTGCATTCTATTTAAACTGTTTTGTGTTGATTAACTGTTTTGCACTCTTAAAAGTTATTTGTTGCTTAATTTTACCTGTAGGCTAACACACTCAAGTGTGCTAGCAGCTGAAAAGCATTTATACCATTTACTGTCTGTTTTTTTCCTTGTCTCTGTAAAAAAATCTCTTGTTTTCCCACCTTACTGAACTAGAGTAGTCCAGTTTCAGAGTTGCTGATCCCTGGGCTTTGTTTTTAGTTCCTGTTACTGATCCATTGCCTTATTAGGAAGGAGGAAGTTTCTTTGCTTACCAGTGGGAGTGGGAAGCACTGAGCAGCCTTTTGTCCGAATTGGTGAAGTTTCAGCCAGAAACTAGTAGTCCATTGGTTGTTTTGGGCCAATTCCTAGCTCCTTTCAGCCCCTGCTATAAAACACGCTAAACACGTTTTCCAGCTTGTACCAACTCAGCACAGATCCTCGTGGTGGCCTGCAGAGTGATCCAAGCAACAGAGAGCTAAAAGTGACTTTCTACCAGATATAAGTATTTTTGTGGCTTTCCCACTGTTATTAAGCTAGCGACTGCATTCCGCCTGTTTTACTGCTACTTTAAGTGATTTCTGCATTTTACACTGTTTATTGCACTTTAAGTTACTAATTGTTGCAAATTGTTTCTGTAGGCTACACACTAAAGTGCTAGCCGATTTACAGCATTTATAGCATTTACTGTCTGTTTTTTCCTTATCTCTGTAATAAAACAAAAAATCTCTTGTTTTCCCACCTTACTGAACTAGAGTAGTCCAGTTTCAGAGTTGCTGATCCATGGGCTTTGTTTTTAGTTCCTGTTACTGATCCATTGCCTTATTAGGAAGGAGGAAGTTTCTTTGCTTACCAGTGGGAGTGGGAAGCACTGAGCGCCTTTTGTCCGATTTGGTGAAGTTTCAGCCAGAAACTAGTAGTCCATTGGTCGTTTGGGCCAATTCCTAGCTCACTTCAGCCCCTGCTATAAAACACGCTAAATCTTAGCGTTACTGTTGCACACAAGAGCAGCAGCGGTTAAACAAGGTTAAACTATTCGCACCATCTAAATTCCACTCTTCAAATTTTCCCTTAGAACTACCTTCCTCGAGCTGTACTGCTGATCTAACCAGCATATCCTATAACTGAAAAGTTCATCTCTACTTGATTCCCAAGTAGACTATTCTCTATCTGTAAAGCCTAGCACTTACTCCTACAGTACTTGCACCTTGATAAAGCACTCTTATTATAGATAGTACCCCACCAGCCTAAAACCCACTTCCCCCCCCCCCCCCGAGTCCTTTGAAAGTCTCTTTATCTACTACTTCTAGTATGTCGAGGGATCAGTTGCTAGTGTCCTCTCCAGCACAACTGGTGAACCTGGGAATATTGAGGCAATGTTACAATTGCCTCATGTACACTGAACAATCCTCTCCTTCTCCCACAAAACACAAATACATGCGAGAGATGCAACTACGGCCAGACGGGAGGCTGAGCTCTCTCAACATAGGACTGGCAAGACCAGACAGGAGGAGAAGGTAACCACACAGAATACATACCCAGTCACACATGGTACCATCACAACTTCAAATCATACACATACTCACACAAAGACGTACTCGGAGGCTCTGATCAAAATTTACCAAAACAGCAGAGGCCACCAAAGCAGACACCCAAACAACTACCACCTCACGACCCAACTCATCCAACACATAGTCCACACCACAGTGAGAGTGTCGAACAGTCACAGCCCTTAAGGCCAAACAAATTGCCAGACACACTTGTCATTGGTGATTCCATAGTCAGACACACTGACGTCACGCTCACCAGACTGAGTAAGGAGAAGGTCACAGTAAGCTGCCTGTCGGGCGCTAGAATCCGCCACATAACGCAAGCACTCAGGTCTCTCAACAGCAGGTACAAGTATGACTCAGTCATTGTCCATGCTGGTGTCAACGACCTGAGACGTACCTCCTTGGACTGCATGAAAAGGGACATCGAGGAGCTCTCTGATTATGTAGCCCAGGCAGGTATGACCCTGACCTTGAGCAGTATCCTACCTTCACCTAGAATGATGCCACAATACAGTGATAAGATGATCAGCTTTAATAATTGGCTTAAATTCTGGTGTCATTCAAAGGGATCAATGTCTGTCTGCCTGGGATGACATGCTGGACAAGCCACGGACACCTGTCACCCTGGGCTTCGGATAATGGCAAAGGCTCTTGCCACCCCATAGTGCCTTTTAGGCAAGGCTCAAATTCTAAACCTACCACCCTAGAACACCAAAAGGAAAAAACTAAGGGTAATGCTGCTCAATGCCAGAAGTCTCACTCTCAAGATGCACTTTTCGAGGCCCTTCTCAATATGGAGAACATCGATGTCTGTGCTGTGACAGAAACCTGGTTCAAGGCTCCTGAGAGCACCCCAGCACTAACAGGTTTCACCTCATATCATGCGTCCGGCCCCAAAATCCGGACAACACCAAGAAAGGAGGGTGTCCATATTCATAAAGGACACCCACACCTCAAGGTTGGTGGCAACGCACGATGCATCGGAGACCATCCAGGTGCAATTAACCACAGGCAAGACTGCTCTGCAATTTGTAGCATGTTACAGGCCACCCTCTCAAACTCAGGAACCTCACATGGCCTTCCTGGAAAACATTGGAGGATAAATGTATCTCCAAACACCATCATACTAGGTGACTTCAACTACCCTAATATAGACTGGGAACACTACTCAAGCCCGAACACTCTAACCCAAAGATTCCTGGAGTTCATAAACTCAAATGCCATGGAACAACTAGTCACCATCCCCACAAGAGGAGAAAACATACTTGATCTCATCATCACGAACATGGGATCAAAATGTTCAACACCGAAGTATACCCCTCACTGGTGAGATCAGATCATAAACTAATCTCGCTGGAGGTCCTCATCCCGCCCCACCTGAAACAAAAAAGACCACAGTGAAAAACTTCTCAAAAGCCGATTTCACACTTCTAAAAACTAGTGTGGTCTCATTTAAGGCCCCTGAGCCAGTGGTAAACATTACTCAAACCGCTGAATCACTTACAAATGCCTTCTACCAGCACCTACAGGACTGCATGGATCAGGCAATCCCAAACAAAACTAAGACTCTCTGTACCAAAGGCAAGCGTCCAGTCTGGTGGACCCCAGCCATAAACAAGCTCTACAACAAAAGGAGGAAGCTACTACAAGATAGAGCAAAATCCTTGAAAGGTAAGACACCTTTGATCATTATAAGTAAAAACTAAGAGCTCTCATAAAATCATCCAAGGCAAATTTTGAGAGAAAAATCACCAAGGACTCTAAAGACAATCATAAGGCCTTCTTTAGCTATGTTAGAAACCTAGGAGGAAACTCCCAGATATGCTCAGAATTAGTTCAAAATGATGTGAAAATTACTGAACCTACACACATTGCTAACATACTGGCTGACAGGTTCAGTGCAAACTCCCCCTCCCCCAAAGGAGAGATATCTATTCCAGAGGATTGTAGCCCCCCAAACATCTCCAACACCCAGGTGAGAACTGCCCTCACTAAGGCAAAAAACACATTATCCATGGGACCGGATGGTGTCCCCGGCTGTGTGCTTCATGAACTCAACAAGGAATTAAACCCACAGTTAGGACAGCTGTTTAATCTTAGCCTCACCTCAGGATCATTACAAGGGTGGCGCGGCGACTGTGGTCCCACTTCATAAGGGTGCCTCCACAGACCCTGGAAATTACCGCCCCATTAGCTTGACAAGCCTTATCTGCAAAGCCATGGAGAGGATCATAATGGAACTCATAAATAAAGACATAGGGAACTTGCAGACTTTGGATCCAACCCAGTTTGGCTTTGTCAAAGGCAGATCCTGCCTCTTAAACTTGGTTGACTTTTGAGACAGTCACCAAGGCCATTGATGAGGGAAAGGCAGTCCATACAGCCTACCTCGACCTGGTAAAGGCCTTGACACAATACCCCACTCAGGTATCATCGAAAAACTCATCAGCTTGAATGTAAACCCATACATCACAAGATGGGTTGCAAACTGGCTAAGTGACAGAACCCACAGGGTCAGAGTTGCTGGAGCCATGTTAGACTCAAAGCCTGTCACAAGTGGTGTCCCAGGCTCAGTCCTGGGTCCATTCTTGTTCGCATCTACTTTTCTGAAGTACAAGCAAACACAGGAGGGTTATGGCTGACAAAGTTTGCAGATGACTGCAAACTGGGCTTATAGTCGAAAACACATCTGACACAGATATCCTCCAGAAGGGCCTCACATAAATGGATAACTGGTGCCAGAGCCATGGCCTGAAGTTAAACGCCAAAAATGCATAGTCATACCCTTGGAAAAACAAGGTTACCCCTAGCTACCATATAGGTGGCAATCCACTGAGCACAGAAAAGTCATCAGGGATCTGGGGACCCAAGTTGACAGTAGCCTTCGTTTGACACTCATGTTGCTAAAGTAGTTAGGAAAACCTTCTATATCGCCCACCTGATCATGAAGGGATTCACATCTAGATCAAGGGAGGTCATCCCCTGTACTCATCACTCATTAGACCTATGATTGAGTACAATGCCCCATTTGGAATGTATCTGACAAGACACCTGCTGCAGCTTGAAAGGCCCCAAAAGTTCCTCACCAAAAGGATAAAGGGTCTCAAAAATATGTCTTATGCTGCCCGACTGAAAGAACTCCAGCTCTATTCAGTCTCATACCGCTTGCTCAGAGGTGACCTGTGCCTGACATATAAGGCCATGTCAAACCCAGATTTGATGAATATGCTTCACCTCAAAAAATCTAGATCCCTCAAAACCACAAGGGTGGGAGACTTAAACCTTGACACGGTTATAAATAGAACGTGCTGGAGGGACAGATTCATCACCCAGAGACTCCCTATGCTGTGGAACAAAATCCCGGTACATGTGAGGCAGAGCACCTCGCTGGCCTTGTTCAAGAGGAATCTTGACCAATGGATGGGAGATCGCAGATATACCCCAGGGATTACTTCAGTGTCACTGCTTGACAGAGGCACAGAAAAATGATAGGCATAGTTTTTATTCAAACTAAAGGGGTGGCGAAAGCCACATAACTATGGGCTAGGCTTATAAATGCCCTTGGACAGATAGCCTAGTATGAACCTATGAACCTATGAACCTATGAATCATAGGCTGGTATTCATAGTCATTACACAAATGTGTAAAGGCTTACCAAACTATCCACAAAGACGCGATTTACAGAGGCCATTTACATTAATACATTTTATCCTTGAATAATCTTAAGAAAAATTAAATTGCAATGAGATGCAAATGAGAAACTATGTAAAATGGCATATGTTAGTTAATCCTTCTTCTGCCTATTTGTGACTTACAGTCAGAATTTCACTCATTTCCTCCCTGTCCATAGACTCATTATAAAATACAGAATTGTGCCTTTTTGCTCTACTTCACAATCTACAGTGATGCTGTCACTTGCTCCTGACCCTGCCATTTCTTGGTGTGAGCTCACCAGCCAAGAAGGCAGAGATATATGCAGATAATGACTCACTATAATTATGATAATCAGGAGATACTTGAAAGATTTAGAGTGGACAGGGATATTGTAAGGGTAATAGTACATATATATGCATGGCGTCCAGAGGGACACTGGGAATGTCTGTCTTTCCTATCCCTGTGGATGTAAACGTATACATAGCCCTATCCCTGTGGATACAAATGTATGCATAGCCCTCACTATATTTGTCGCTGGGAACTTCCAGAGGCAGACTGGGGACATGTTGTGCATCTCACATGCTTCTGCTTTAAGGACACTTCAGCAGTTCCTAGATATATTCTTTGTACATGTGGATCAGTACATCTATTTCCAGTGCCACCTTAGGACCACTCGCAGACTATGGGTGTGTGTGTGTGTGTGTGTGTGTGTGTGTGTGTGTGTGTGTGTGTGTGTGTGTGTGTGTACATACATATATATATATATATGTGTGTGTGTGTGTGTGTGTGTGTGTGTGTGTGTGTATGTGTGTGTGTGTGTGTACATATATATATATATATATATATATATATATATATTTATGTGTGTGTGTGTGTGTGTGTGTGTGTGTGTGTGCGCTCGTGTGTATATATATATATATATATATATATGTGTGTGTGTGTGTGTGTGTGTGTGTATATTTCTTTTTTAATAGTTATTCATGGCAAAATGTACTGCTGAATACTAAAACACATTTTTTTTGTCCACCCCCTTTTTCTCTCTCTTTTTTTCATTTCTTTCGTGTGATGCTGTACATCCATTAGAGCAATGGCTTATGTCTCCAGTGACAAAAATCTAAGTGGAGCTGCTGAAGACAGTTATAACACAGCCCTGTCCTCTACCCCTATTTTCATTGTGAGAGCATTTGGAATGTTGAAGTCCAGATTGAGCTGCCTGGAAGAGTCCGAAGTGCTCTTCAGTATTTCTTAACTTCTGCATGCAAGATGTTTGATGCATGTTGCATTCTGCTTAACACACTCATGCACTTGTCTGGTGGGGAAATGACCCATGATGTGACTGCAGCTCCCAGTTCCACTCCAAATATAAGTAATGATGACCAGCTGGACGCAGTGGTAAGGGACCCCATGCAGCAGGCTCACGCACAACATATGGCTACATAGGTAAAGAGGCAGCATCTAGTCCAGAACTATGGACCATGGCAGTCAGGTAAGTGTCTCCTTTCCTGTAAAAACATGTAGTATATATTTGATGCATGCAGTGATATCTGTGATATCTATGCTGTGTGTTGTATGGTCTGCTGTGACTGTTCATCAGACATTCCATTTCATCTTTATAGATATATAATTTGAGTTAATAGCTTGCAATTAGATAAAAACATCAGTTTTTATATATCATGTAGTGTTTTCTTAATTTCAACTGTTACCTATTTCAACTGACTTAATGATCTCTTATTTCATTCGCATTATTACATTTTGTCATACCTAAAAATTTGTCGTGAGAGGCAAAAAACATCATTTGTGCAGTAGTGAATGTTAAGTGGCAGCACTGTTTGTTTACATGACAGGATACTTATTTTAATCTTTGTTAATTTTTTATTAGTGTTGCTCTAGATACTTGGGGATTATTACTTTAACTTTCTAGGCAGTTGCCAACTGTAACAATGGTAATGCATAGAGCAGTAATGGTGTTAATCACTGCAGTGTTATACAGTAATGTTTAGCTTTCTTTCCACATTTCCATGAAGTTTTAAGCAATACTATTATAGGAATGAAATGCACACAGTTGAAAAGTATCCTAAGAGTACACTCATTTTTTTTTACTTTAATAACTTATTTCCCTTTGAGTTAAACAATGGCATCTTTGAGTGGAATTCAAATTGTAAGTAACAGAAATATCAAACTTGAATCACAGTAAGAAAAAAAGACATAAAATGCTGAACTGCATCACATCCAAACAATGACAGGTGTAAGTCCCAAATTGAGTTTATTCTGGTACCTTGGCCTTTCACCTTCTAAGAGAAGGTGAAAGGCTGAGGTACCAGAATAAACTCAATTTGGAACTTACACCTGTCATTGTGTGGATTTGTTGCAGTTCAGCGTTTTATGTCTTTTTTTCTTTTTCATGATTTATATTGGCTTACATTGAATCACTTCTCCTAAAGATAGGGTGGGTGGTGGTGCAACTGATTTTAAAGAGAGACTGTCATGAGATGTGGGTGGTGAGTTGGTCCAATTTCATGACCAACGTAAAGCAGGTAATCCTACAGGCATTGATCTGGCAGTGCTGTGGGACCAGTTCTGAGACCTCAAATAATATGTTCTACTAGGTGGAGATGAACGCTGATGTGGCCTGCATGAAATCTTTTGTGCTTGCCACCCCCCCCCCAATAATCACAGTGCTTTCTTGAGAAGCACTAGTAGTCTCTTGTGATCTGCCTTCATGTGTCTGAACAATACCCTGTCCACTTCCCCTTCAGTACTGACTCTTGCTTGAGTCTAGTTGTCACACTGCCAGCCCAGCTATCTGGAATTTTGTAAATAATTTTGTCATTTGTGAATATTGATATGATTTATACAGAACTATATGTTACGTACTAAGCTAAAATGTAACTACAGCATACTCTGCTGGCTTAGAACAGAAAAGTATATAAACTATATACCTGTGCAAATGTATGTTTTAATAGTAGAAACTGAAACATACAGAGTTAACTTGCAAAACTTCAAGAAAATAAGTTGAAATTAAAGTGTTTTATGATTGTATCATAAAAGTTAGTTTCAATGCAGCAACAAGACAGGATGTCTAGAACCAGGGCACCTTCTGCATTGTTTTGAAAGTGTTTTATTATTTTATGTCTTCTAGCAACTGCATACATCTAAAGGCTATGTATTCTTCACACAGAGATGTTAAATGTTGTACACTGGGGGTTTAGCCTGGGAACTGAAGACAGATGACAAAAAGTTATGTCACCCAGGCTAACCCAGCAGTAATATTTGATATTGATTTAAGAAGTCTGATCTCAGAGAGAGACTGTGCATTTTGTATTTTGTCTGGGACCTAGCAGGAATATCCACTCATCATCACCATCTGCACTTGCCTGTTTGTAAGTACGTTTCTACGGCATAGCAACTCTTTTTAGATATAGTGAGGGATATAGCAAATATTAGTTTAGATGTTTTCTGTATTTATTGGAGACTGTTCTGCATTGTTGTTTTAAATATTTCCTGTGATTTTGAACTCTGAAGTCACTATGTTGAGTTACTGAGTATTCTCTTGTTCTTTTATTATTTATTATTAAATATACTAAAACTTGAAAAAGCCCTGCATTGTGTCAGGGTGAAAGTGCTTGTGTATGGACTTTTTATAATAAATTAATTAATAGCAGACTTCAGTGTGCCTAGACTCTTTACTTTTTCAGTTATTGGTGTTCCACGGTCTGTTTCAGCTCTGTGTTCATATTATTAAATATATTTAAACCTATCTTTGTGGCTGATATTTGTGAGACATATTTAAGCTCTTAAAGTACTTGCATATCTATTTTGTGACACTGTGCAGGCCACTCCTAATAGCCTGGAGCTTGGTCAAAATTACCATTTGGATTATTAGAAATATTACACAATAGGACTGGACACCCTTTGTTTATATCCTTATAGTAGCTGATAAAGAGTTGGCTGGTGGCTGCTGGAACTACCTTATAGTCTAGGCAGAAGGGTCATAGCTAGTAATCCTCTGCCAGCCTTTCCCAGGTGTGTGTGTGTGTGTGTGTGTGTGTGTGTGTGTGTGTGTGTGTGTGTGTGTGTGTGTGTGTGTGTGTGTGTGTGTGTGTGTGTGTGTGTGTGTGTGTCAGCTACTTTGGCAGGGACTTGAAGCACTGGTTGGACAGAGAGGGTGTTGGAGGTTTTGGCTTGGCCACTTGGCTGAAATCTCAACCCTATAGCTGTCCAAGTAGGGAGTCTTATTGGGGATCTGGAGAAAGAGGGAGAAACCATCCCCAGACTGCCTGTGATCTCTGTGTTCTCTTAAGGAAAATTGTACTTTACTGTGTATGTAGTTGTCATTCTTCCAATATGTACGTCTCCTAGCTGTTGCCAGTGGTGAGGACTGAGGCTCATGATTACTGGGCCAGCGCAGGGGCATCACACTAGTAAGTCCTAAATAGTGTATGAATGGAGGCAGACATGGATGCATGGTGTGCCACCATACTGCACATTATCCCTACTCTCTGCTATTTCCATGCAGTGCTGGAAATCCTCATGTATACCCTGGAAGACTCTGACTATTTCTAGCTGACTCTCTGTGGCAATGCTTTGAGCTCTAACAATGTCATGGCACATTTGCTGCTGGGCAGCCAATGCTTTATGTGTTTCCTTGGGGTAGCTGTAACAAATTTCTGTATCTGTCACCCTTTGTAAAAGTGTCACTGTGGACACTGTTACCTCTGAATTTCTGGGTTTAGAGATACCAGTGGTAGAAATGAATATTTTTTTCTCCCTGTACAAGCATGAGTGTAATGTAAGCATGTGTTTGACTTTGTGTTACAATGTCACTTCGTGCAGAGTTAATAACATGTTGTGGGGTGTGAGATCCTGCCATTAAACTTGAAGATTACATGCCACTTTCCTCAGTCTGCCTTATAAATATAACTAAGTTATTATCATCATTATTAATCAACACTGATTTTGCTGCTGATATCCTCCAAATATATAGGTATAGTGGAACTGCTTGTTTCTGCTCCTGATCCTGTAAAAAAATAAATTGAACACAATACTAAAAATGAGGTACAATACACTGCTGTATGCTGAGTAAGGGGGTATGGAGGACACTTTCCATGCTCACTGCTTTTGTTGCCATTATGTGCAGAAGTGGTGAGTAGCAGTTGTCATGTGCTAAATGTAATGATTTCATGTCAATATTTAATCATCTGTATAAATATATGTCACTTTTTTAAACCAACCTTCCTGAGCAAATATGTTGCTGCTGCAGACATTGGTAATAGCCAGTGTTCACACCATATCTGACTATTCCAATGCTGTCATCTTCTGTGTCACAGTCATCCACATGAATGGAGAGGAGGTATTCCTCATCTGGTGCTAAGGGGATAAGTGTAGGAGACAGTCCCCCAGTACTGCTATGGGGAATTGCACTCTGCCTCAGCATGGCTCTGGCACATCTTACCATCTCATGTGCCCTCTTCTTGCATGTTTTAATGTGTGGTTCCTTCCACCAACAGCATTTAAATCCATAATCACTTGATTGCTGCCCTTTACCACTCTCAGCTTGTTTTGCCCAGCCCCACATTTCAAAAAGGCATTTGCTGTATATCCTAAGGGCTGCCATGAGTATGCAGTTCTCCTCATAGCTAAAATTATCCTTTGTCTACCTTGATCCTGGGTCTTGCATCATTAATATATCTGAAATAAAATGTTACAGTCATTCACAAAAAACATTTTGATGTAGTCATCAGTCAAAAAATACAACGAAGAATGTCTGCTATTATCACATACACAAGAAAACAAGGGTTAGTTCTCAGGACTTGCAGTTCTCACCATTGCCCAGGAGCCCAGATTATTTCTGGGATATTCTTGGCTATTATCTAAGGTCACAATGTTCTTTAAGGTCACAGTGCTTAGAAAAGTGAAAAATGGAGTCATATACATGTTGGTTTGCACAAGCCTGAAGCATAATCACTGCTCATCCAACATCATCTGGTGTACCTTATCACTTTAAATCACCCATCATTTACTAACAGTTATTACTGACACAGAAAGATTTATTTGTGTAGAAATAAATAAACAAAAGCAAAAAACAAAATTCTGCTGCTATACTACAGAAGAAGTATAAAGAAGTTATTATTTCCTAACATTCAGGTATAATAGTCTAAAAGGTAGCAACAGTACAGGTAACAAAAGAAAGTCATATGGAATGAGGGATCCTTTGTTATAAATAAAGTAAAAATGGAGAACTATTAAAAAGGGAAGAATCTAACTATGGCATGGGTAGACTACAAAAAAGCATTTGGCAGCATTTTACATTCATGAAAAAAGGAGTGGAGTACTTACAAATGTATAAGATACAGACTACATGGATTAATTGCATTACAGCAACCATGAAACAGTGGCAAACCACTTTGCAGTTAAGCCATGGCAAAGGACAAATTAAATTCCAGGGATAAAAATTTAAAGGAGGATATTATAGCAATAACCCATGCCTGGGTGTGGGTAATGCGGGATTTACCCACGGTTGGCGTGGTTTGGTCCCGAAGGCGAACCCCCGAGGGACCAAACAAAGACAACCGTGGGTAAATCCCGCATTACCCACACCCAGAAGTGGGTTATTGCTATTATATGACATTATTTAAGAAAAATAATTACTTTTCTTAAATAATGGCATTGTATAATGCCTCTTTGCTGCCCTTCCGCAGCTGTCTGGTATCCGTGGCAGTTCTGATGTACTGCGCATGCCTACGCAGTACATCAGAGCTGTGGCCAAAAGCAACAGAGAAAGCAAGATCCCCATTGCTTTTTACTGTTTCGCTATGTTAAATGGGTTTAACATAGCAAAACAGCTTTAAAATAAGCAACGGAGATGTCCGTTGCTTATTTTAAAGCTGTCTCGCTATGTTAAACCCATTTAACATAGCGAGAAAGGTTTAAAAAAAAAGCAACGGTGAAAGCAAGATCTCTGTTGCTTTTTACATACTGTGTCGCTATGTTAAAGGAGTTTAACATAGCGAGACAGCTTTAAAAAAAGCAACGGAGATCTCCTTTGCTTTTTTTAAACCTGTGTCGCTATGTTAAACTCTTTTAACAACATAGCGAGACAGTGTTTTAAAAGAGACTTATACTAATGGAAAAAGTCCGGGCGACCGGACCTTTTTTCATTAGTATAAGTCGATTTACAACGTGCACGCTGGCCAATCAGCGTGCACGTTTTGGAATATTAATGGGGGGTCATGGTATAATCCAGAATAACTGTTTGTCACCACTACTCTTTTGTCTTGCCCTTAACCCATCAAGCTGTCTACTTAACAGATTAGGTCATGGCTACAATTTGTCCCCCAGAAAACAGCAGTGTAAAGACTTCTCATCTTCTTTTTGTGGGTGATTTAAAACTATATAGTTTGTCAGATGAGGAACTGAAAGCACAACTACAAGTGGTTCATAACTTTCTCAGAGGATATAAGAATATCATTTGGTCTTGATAAATCTGCAAAAGCAACCTTTAAAAGCAGGAAAGCTGCAGCACCAAGAAAATATCAATCTGGGACAGGAATATGTTAGAAAAGAACTTCAGCAAGAGGGAGTGTATAAATATTTTGGAATTGATGAAGGATCATACCTGTCAACCTCTTAGCACAAAAACTCTGGAATGCATGGTCGCTGTAATGCAATTAATGCCAGATATAATCGAGGGCAAAGCCCCACAAATAGGAGCACATTTTAAATATTGGTCTTATAGACTTAATACATTGCTAGAACAAAAGGTCTTGTGTTACCATACATTTTCTGGAGGATATGAAGTCTGAAACTCAAATAACTGTCATTATTTAGTGAATTTGGTCCTCACTGATTTGCCACAAAAGTCCAGAAGATCACAAATTTTATGAGGAACAGACCAAAAATATGAGGCAAAAATCTGGACATTCTGCAAAAATCTGTATCAGTAATAAAGCACAAGCAAATGTAAATAAAACATGGTGTAAAAATTATAACTACACTATTCGGGTAGTCTGTACCTTTACTCAGTGAAGACACTGAGACAGTTCTGCGGTTATGACATTTGTTTTACTGCATACAAGGTTTTTTCACATCTAGCTTAACAATGAAAGATGTACACAAATATCAAAACCATACTTCAGCTTACAGCATCAGATCTGTAAGGATAGGAAAATCAAAGTCTCTGATACAAAAGAAAAAATCCCAATCTTTATAGTGTCTTTCCTTTTTTTCAAAACAGGTTTATTGTTTTAACATACAAGAGAAATATCATAACAATTTTATACAAGTAATTAAAAATAGATATGATTATAACATTCAACAAAACAACTAAAGTATTTACAAAGACATCCACTACAATCAGATCAATTAATTAAACTAAAATACCATGCTATTGAAATTAGGATTTTTTTAACAAATTTTGTAAATTATCCCATACAATATAATAAGATGTTTTTCTAGTTGTTCTTGACCTAATTGTGTTTATTTCCATATGGCACACTATATTCATACCATTTTTAAATTCATTGAACGAAGGAGGTGTATCTTAAATCCAATTTCTGGTTATTATTTTCCTAGCCACTGCTAGAATAGACCATAACAAGGGAAGCTTAACCTTTTTAACACTTTGAGGTACAGGTGTGTTGAATAATATAAGAGATTTAGAAATAATGAAATTATCTGTAAAAAGAGCCTGCAAAAATTCATTAATTGACTTCCAGTATTCTTTCAATTTTATACAGTCATAAAACATATGAGCCCAGTCAGCATTAATTTCTACATTACATCTCTTACATAGATTATCTTTATTATTTATTTTATTCATCATCAAAGGTGTATAAAAAGATCTATGTAAAAATTTCCATGTATAAAGTCTCCAGACAATGGAAGACGTAGTTCTATAGGCAGATTCCAATATATACTGTTTATCTTGTTGATTTGGTGGGTCCCCATTAATAGAAGTGAAATAATTCCAGTATGTATCTACACTGTAAAAAGTTTCTTGTCTGATAATTTTATGTATGTATGAAAGTTTACCTTTATCAGAAACTTTATGTTGTAAATTTAATATCAAGTAATCAATCAGTGTTGGAATAGATTCTTTAACTGTTATAGACATTAGATCTATTCTATCAATGAGATGTTGTCTAAAGGTTTGAAACTCTAACCAGCAAGTTTCTCTTAGATCAAATTCTTGTTTTAAGAAATCTAGATTTTTAACTTTATTATCAGATATCAACTGATACCAGTACTTTAGATCATTATCTATAGCTAAATGAGTTCCTTCAGAAGTAGATGACAAAAGCATACCCTGAGTATACATTATAGGGAATATAATAAAATTCCATTCCCTATACTTAGGGTGCATGAATATAAAGTTACGATAGCTAATAATAATATTTAATGGGTAACAAACCATATGTTTAGGTGTAATAGGTGAAGTACAAAATTCCTTTAGTAACTATAACATGGAGTTATTTACAATCATATTTTTATGTGTTAAGGAGATTTTCATGAAGTGCATACTAATTAGCTCCCAATACTTTTTTCCATTTTGCGACATATGACTGATCTATTAATAAAGTAATAACTTTTACAATAGAAGAGATAGTATATAAATTAAAGTCTGGAAAAGAAATACCCCCCTGAGACCAGCTATTAGTATGTTTCTTTAATGCAATCCTAGGTCTATTAGGTGCCCATAGGAAATTTAACATTAGTGTATTCAGTTTCTTGATAATTATTTTTGTAGGTGGAAGTATTATTGATTGTATTAAGTATAAAATCTTGGGGAATATTATCATTTTAATAATTGTAAGTCTCTCCTCCATAGTAAAAACATATTATTCCAGGTATTAAAAGATTTTGTATATTAAGAAAACAGGTATTATAATTATTATATATAATAGATTTAATATCTTTAGATAGTATTATACCTAAATAAGTTATCTGACCTGAATTGGGTACATATTTAGTAAAATCACTAATGAGAATATTTTTTGTATATATAGGTAGTATTTTAGTTTTTCTTCAATGAATATTAAACCAGAAATACTTTTAAAATTCATCATTTTATCAAACAGAGACTGCATAGAAGAATTAGATCCTGCTGATGTAATTAGAACATCATCTGCAAAAAGTTGAATTTTGGATGTTGTATTTTCATCTATTTCAAAACCCTCTATGTCAGTACTGTTTCTGATCAAATTAGCCCAAGGCTCCATTACTAAAGTGAATAATAGTGGAGAAAGTGGACATCCTTGTTTTGTACCTTTAAAAATGGGTATTTTTTGTGAAACATATGTTCCTACCTTAATATAAGCCAATGTTCCTTTGTATAAATGCTCAATTAGATTTACAAATGCATCTGAGAAGTTTGTGCACTTCAGTAAGGTAAACAGATAGTCCCAACTTACTGAATCAAATGCTGAACTTATATCAAGACTAATAAGTGTTAAATCTTTCTTTTTCCTATTTGCAAAATTAATTAATGTTAAAGTTCTTCTTATAGTATCAAAAGTATTTATATTTACAATGAAGCCTGTCTGATCTATATCTATAATGCCGGGGATGATTGTCTTCAATCTATCAGCAAAAATACTCATAAACATTTTATAATCAACATTAAGTAATGAGATGGGCCGATATGTAGTACATCTAGTTGGATCTTTATTAGGTTTTAAAATTGGCGAAATAAATGTATATTGCCAAGATGGGGGGGGGTTATTAACTCAGTTTGGGCCAAAATAAAAACCTTATGTATTAATGAATATGTACTTTTAGAAAGGATTTTATATATCTCTGGTATAATACCATCATTACCCGGTGCTGTGTTTGATTTAAGCTTATTTATTTGTGTAATAACCTCTGTATATGAAATACTTTTGTCCAATAGTTTAATCTGTTGTTTATTAAGCTTTTTATTCATGTTTGTGGTTATAAACTCCTTTATTTTATCTTTAGGTTCCATGTTAATGTTATTATGGTTAATTTTGTGAAAGTGATTTCTAAATTCATCTAGTATTTCTGGTATACTAGAAACATTCTTCTTTTTCCGTAGAGAAAAGATTTCTTTGATATGGTTTTGTTTATTCAACCTTTTTGTTTTATTTTTAAGTCTATGTAAGTATTTGGGGCTTATTGAATAGGACAAAAACTTGTATTTCTCTAAAGTTATTTTAACTTTATGAGTTAAAATTTCTTTGTATTTCTCATTTAGTTTGTTTATTTCTTCAATAACTTTCTTGTCCATAATATTTTCTTTATTATTATGTTTATAAGAGTCTAATTTACTTTGAATATCTAACAATTCCTTAAATAAATTTGTTAGAGTCAGACTGTAAAAATCATTGAGTTATTCAAACACAATGTCAATTAATAACAAACAATAATGCAGGAAAGCTTGAGCATCTAGTACTAATGTACATTAGGAGGCAAAAAACCATACACAAAGTTTGTATAGAATTTTGACTGCTTTATTGACCAAAACACATTGGTTATATACATTTCATTATCAGTTTTGCCCACCTCACTGGTGTGGCTAGTGACAGGGTCTTTACATCATAGTAATTCATAAAAGTGCTGAATTTGTGTTTTCAAAAGTCCTTTTCCCATGAGAATGTTGCAGCCTTGCAAGCAGCTGGTCAGTCACGATGACCTCCTGAGGATGTAGCCAATTCAAGGTTCTCTGATTAGTTCCAATACAATAGATGTATGTCTTCCTTAAAGCCTCCCTTTGTCTTCCTTGCTCCCAGCTGCACTATCAGAGATAGTGCAAGGCTACTCTCCTGGTGGAGGCAGAAAAGAGGACACACATGCGAACAGATTTATTATTTTCTAACTTTGCAAAATAATCTTTACTTGAAAGACATGAGCCAGACTGCATCTGCAAGCTGCCAAGGTCAAATTTCTGATTACACTGCAGCTTGTGCTTCAAGCAATAATATGCAGGTTTATTTCTACTGTTATTCTAGTAAGACAGAATTAAATGTATTACCTTTATTCTTTATTTTTAAGTACATTTATTCCTAACTAGAGCACACATTTCTCTATATATTTGATCACACAACTTATATATGTTTGAATGTTTAAATACACATCTTCCTAAGCAGCACACATTGTAAATATATTTTTCTAGGCAGCATGTATGTAAATATATTTTCTAAGCAGCATGTATAGATTTTTCTAACATTCTCCCTCCTGTTAATGCATTTTATTCTGTTTAAAACATAAACAATATTATTTCATTCCTCAGCCTTTCCCTTTCAAGGGCTTTCAGCTAAGTAAGTCATTGGTTTTATATTTCAGAAAAGCATCATTTGAAATTAATCTTTTAATTTCAACACTTTGGTAAAGAGTTTCAGTAGCAGATATATCAACAAATTTTTGATTAATCTTTTCATGCAGGGAATTTCACAGTAAACACATGTTCCTATTAGGAGTATACCCACACAAATAGCAATTAAATGTTTAATAGGATGGAACCCCACCCCCCCCAAACAGATTCTCGGAAAAGTCCGTCAGTGGGTTTGGGCCTGGTTTAGTCATTGCTGATACTTGCTGAATTACCTCTAGGTGGTCATTGATTTCATGTTGGTTGTCTGGAATGTACGCACAGCATTCTTCTTCGTGTACCACCTCTTGCCGCTAGGGTGAAGTAAAGAGCCATTCGATTTTGTAGCACAACAGTTTTATTGCATTCAGTTCATTAGTCACCAATTCTAGGGTGGAAAAAGTTGCATTGCTCATGACTTTTGACAGCTTCCTCAGCTCCCAGATCGATTTGACTGCTCCATAGGCTGGTGGCATTCCTGCCCTGGATATAACACTGTTGCCCAAGTTCATATGAGTCAATTTACTTTTGTCTTTCACTGAATTATGGCCTTTTCAACCAGCTTCGATTTTACCAACTGGATTCACAGGTTTTTTTTTTTTTTTTCACTGGACCTTCAGATTCTCGAGCTGTTTTCCTTACGTTTCGTATTTTACCCAAAGGTAATTATGCAGTATGTCTTATTGCTGAAACCAGATAACCCAAAAAACAACTGCCGGACCAATTCTCAGGTAACCATTTATATGCCTTTTTTCCACAAATAAAATCATTACTTTGGTACTGATACGTGTTATCCCTGCATGAAACATTTTCCTATTCCTAATAGACAATTGCTTAGTTAAGACTAGATTGTCACATACTGCATTTAATGTAGTTTTCATTGAACTCAGATATGAATCATGGTTTGTATTACAAACAGTACCCCACTTTTGACTTTAATGTAACATTTATAAGACATTGTTATATTACCATTACTCCAGCCCACCTGGAGGGTATTACTCTCATACAATTTCTTTTTGTGTGAACAGGTAAAAATAAAGCAATTTTGTCCTGTGATCTCACAGTGCCTGTGTCAAATAACAGGTTTTCCCAAGTTTCATTTATTCCCAAGGGACAGCAGACATTAAAGTCCTCCATATGCTGTGGGTATTGCAGTACAGACCCAGCAATTTGAAACGTTCATAGTCTCTACATAAACTCGTTTCATAGCCAGGTATGTGTTAAAGTTTGGGTGCCAGTCTGTAGCCAGTCCTTCATCACGTTTTATTAATTTTACTTCTGTAGTTATATGCAAGAAAACCATAACAACAAAAAGGTTACTACAAACATAGTTATTAAGTGTATGATCAGTAGGCCAGTGAACCAATGTCTCTGGGGTTGTTTCACATTTTTATTTATTCTGCCTCTGGCCATCCTGTTCCTGTGGTATGTCCAAACTGAATTTCTTAACAGGTTTGCAGTGGGTTAAATGAACCCAAGATGATCTCTCAGCAATTTTTACTGCAGTGGGTGTTGCCAACAGTACCTGGTACGGACCTTCCCACCTTGGACTCGCCCAGTTCTTTCTCTTTATGACTTTCAGCCAAATCCAGGACCCCGGGGTCAGCACGGCTTCTGGTTTTGTTTCTTGTTTATCTGAAAAAGAGTTCAACTGCAAAACAGTCTTATTTATAACAGTTTCTTTATTTAATTAGCTAGTGAACTGTCAGCCTCCAGCCCTGCAGGCATGAGAGCTTTTTACTGAGGCACATAATATGCCTTTCCAAATACTACTTTAAAGGGGATCAAACCCTTTACATTTGTTACTGTTTTTCATGCTCAGCAATGCTAGAGGTAAACAGCAAATCCAATTCTTCTGAGTCTTACTCATCAACTTTCTTAACTTGTTTTTTTTTTAAATCCCATTGTACCTCTCCACCAGTCCTGCTGACTGTGGGTGGTAAGCACAGTGATTCCTTAAGGAAAAGCTTCTACCCATTTTGAAAACATATCTATGATCACTAAACAGTATTTTTCCTTCACATTTATTTAACTCTATGAAGTCCATAAGAATAGTATGGAATGGATATGGTGGTGTAGGGAAACTCCCTTGCTTGTTTTTAAATGCTCCTTGTGCATGGTGCTTTGTTACAAGTATGACAAGCTGCACAAAATTTTATTGTATAATTTATGTATCCATATGTTTGGAATATTTTATTTACTAACTGTACCATCCCCTGTTGAGACATGGCTCTGCCCATGGCTCAACAAAGCTGCATTTCTAAATAAATTAGACGGTAATATTGTTTTTTCCTTTGAAATGTACAGTCCATTTTAAAATTGCACCTTGTTTTACCCAGTTTTGTTTTTCTGCTGTTGTAGTAAGCATTTGCATTGTTTTTAACATGTCTAAATGTAAAATCTCAAAGGGCTGTAATTTTTCATTAAAAAAAATAAAGTTCCTGAGTCTGAGGCTGCTTGCTTTGCAGCTGCATCAGCTCGTGCATTACCTTTTGAAATCTTATCCTGTTGTTTTGTATGAGCTACACATTTACAAATAGCTACTTTGGTAGGCAACTGAATAGATTCTAATAGCTCCAAAATAAATTAGCATGATTAATAGGTTTTTCACTGGATGTAATCATCCCTCTATTTTCTTCATTATTGTGCAAACACATGCACTGTAGAAAAAGCATACTGATTATCAGTATATATGTTTACTTTTTTTGCCTTTTACTAAAATACATGCTTCTGTCAAAATTACCAGTTCTGCTGCTTGAGCATACAAGTTGTGTGGCAAAGTTTGTGCTTCTAAATTTTTAGTGTCTGTAACTACTGCATACCCCACCAGATTTTTCCTGTAGGACCCCTTCTGCATGAGTCATTCACGTAATATGTCACCTCAGTATTATCCAAGGGCATATTTGTAAGATCTTATCTAGGTAAAGCTAACTGTTTATATGAGGTTGACTCAGCAGTATGGTCATACATGAAAGATGTCTAGCAGGAGAAAGGTATGCAACTTTTTCTTGTGGCAGAATTATTGCAACTGCATGAGGCATTCTCAATGTGAGAGGGTGGAATAACACCATTGAGGCTGAAGCCTGTACTGCCATTGCTGCTGCAACTACTGCTTGTACACAGTGAGGCAAAGATTGCACCACTGGGTTTAACTGTAATGAATAGTAAGCTATGGGGCATTGCTTATCCCCATGTTGTTGCTTTAATACTGATGTCATGTACCATTGCTTACAATCTATGGTCTAAAAAAAACGTTTGTGATAACTTGGAAGTCTTAAAACTAATGAAGAAGCTATTAACTGCTTCAACCTGCAGAAAGCCATTTCTGCTTTTGTTTTTCATTGTAAAATAATTTGGTACCCAGTTCCAACAAAAATTAGTTGTACCTAGGAAAGACATTATTTCTTTTTTAGTTGTTGGTTTGGGTGCTTGCAAAATTGCTGTTTTTTTTCCTCTTCTCTTTCCCACTATTTAGTATTTTACCTTTACTGAATATCACATATTCCAGGTATCTAACCTGTGTTTTTTCTCAAAGTTTGTAACTTACTCTTGTTTACTTTGTGTCCTTGTATTACTAAAAATTTTAACAATGCTACTGTATTCACCCTGCACTGCTGCTGGGTGCTGCTAGCAAGATGTCATTTACATAAAGTAAAATTTGACTACCTTCTGGTGGGGTAGACCCTGCCAGATTGCTAGCCATTTTTGTGCAAATATTATTGGGCTCTCACAATATCCCTGTGGTAGTCGTGTATATGTATACCTTTTACCCTGAAATGTAAATGCAAACCAATATTGACTATCAGGATGTATAGGTATTGAAAAGAAAGCATTGCTTATATCTACCACAGTAAAATACTTTTGTTGTGGCTTTAAATAATTTAACAAGGTATGTGGGTCTGGCACCGAGGTGCTTTAGGTATTACTGCATTATTCACAGCTTATAAATCTTGTACCATCTGCCATTCCCGTTTGCCTTTTTTAACAGGAAATAGGTGTATCACATGGTGAATCAGGAGATTCTACCAGTACTCCTTTTTGAGTAATGCTGCTTATTATAGGCTTAATTTCTACTTTTGCATTCTTTCCCAAAATGTATTGTTTTTTCTGTGGTCTAAAAGCTGACTTTGGGGTAATTGTAACTGGTCCTGCTGCTTGAATAAGCCCTACATTTGACTTGCCTGTTGACCACAGAGTTGTTGGAATTTTACACAAGGCCTTTTCTTTTCTTTTAATAAAATGCTAATCAGCTGTCCTTACTAGATTGCAAGTGTACAGCTGTATGTGTCTGTGTCAACCAATTCAGTTTTGTTTTCATATCCCTTGTCCTGACATTTTTAAATCAGTCTGTTTTCCCATTTTGTTACCTTTTTTTCTAAGTCTGCCCATTTAAAACTTTTGTTTTTGTCAAGCTGACATGCGGCAGTCTATTGGACTTATACAATCTCATGAACTCCTGAGGTAATGAACAGCTTACTACACTGTTTCCCTCAGTATCCCAGCATAAAGTTTGTAATATTAATTTGTCAGCAGGATTTTTACTTATATTTTTTATTAGGTCCTGGTGTGCTACAGTAGTATGGAGTACAATGTAACAAGTGCTGCTGATCAGTGTCAAGGGAGGGTACCTTACTGATGGCTACGTTTATCAGTTCTTTGGTTACTGCCCTGGACCAATCATAACTAGGTCCTGGCTGTACCAATAATAGGCTTCACCCTCTGATCACACCACAAGAGCATTCATTTGTCTTTGTGCTTCCATACCCTGCATGGTAGGAACTACTGCTATGCCAAATATCTGCACAAGGTCTTTTCCCAGTAAGTTTACTGGATATTTTTGCAGAAACTACAATTTTACTTTTCTGAGTCATACCTGAAACAGGGTCAGTTATTGCTATATTATGGGAAAGTGGTTCCCTGTATAGCTGTCTATTTGCTGCTTTTACTAATATATAATTAGGTGATTTAGAATGTTTTGGTAACTTGGAGGGTGTATCAAAGTCCGTGACGCCTGAGTCACACAGGAATTTGACCTTTCTTCCCTCCACCAGAAGTGTTACTTCTGGTTTTGTATTTGCTAGGTAGAGCTCCAGGCTCAACAATGCTAAATCTAAAATTTTATTTTCATTTTTATTCTTTACATCTGTTTGTACTTCCTCTATTCCCTCTACTACATTCACATTTTCTTTTTGTTTATTAACCTTTCCTGATGATTTTGGTTATTATCACTATTATATAGTCAGTCCACATCTCCTTTATCTTCTGTTATTGCTTTCTTATTTTGTTTATAGTCCCTAGCTAGATGCCCTTTTACCTGACTGTAATACAAATACTTCAGCTCCGTCTTCAACAGTGAAGACTTGTGCCCTTTTTTTTTTACTATTAAAGTGTCTTTCAGTACGTCTAGCATACTCAAGTAAGGCTTGCAGCCTGCTTGTTCAGTGATTTATCATATGCCTTGTAATAAAACTACTAACAGAGGCAATGCAACCTTTTAAAAATGTATATATATATATATTTTTTTAATTGTTATTTTAAGCATTTTAATAATCTAGCATAATATCCATCTACTGTCTCATTTTCCTGTTGTAGGCATTAATTAATGCAAGTCCAGTCTACTCTAAGTTTTCATTTTTCAGAGATTCTGTCTGTTAGACCTTTTACTCTGTTGTCTAAAAATGTTTCAGAATTTTTAAGCTTCTGTTTTTCTTTTGCCTGACGCCCTGCATCAGATTAAAACTTGTTTAAGGAGTTTAACTAGTGAAAGTTTATCTAGTTTACTATCAAATTTATAGTTGTTAACACATTTTGCAAAATATCTCACATTATCTGCTCTCTGTAATTGCATATATTTTGCATCTTCTGTTAGGGGTCACGTGACCCTTTAGTGCATTCGTTTCCCATGTCTCTGAAAGAAAAAAGAAGAGAGAGAGAGAGAGAGAGAGAGAGAGAGAGAGAAAAAACAACAACAGAACTGTTACGTAACCCTTTCTCTTGTACCACGTGGTATCTCTATTCCCCGTATTCACAGTAGTGTCTAGAATGACTGTTTACTTTGTTTTGCTTTATTTCCTGATCTATGACTCAAGATACAATACTTCGACTACCTCTCTCCCTGCTATCACAAACCTTAGCAATAGCACAGTGTAACCTGGTCCCTGATCTAAAACAAAACAAAGAGAGGAATTCTGCTTACCCGAGCCTCCTGCTTATGTTTGATAGGCTTTTTAGGACCCAGTTTTTCGCTTTTTGGCCACAGATCAGATAAGTGGACAGCCTCTTTAGGCACGACAATTCAGTTGGAGGTCTTTTCTTCTTTTGCGCAGACTTTAATACCACCTATATATTCTGACCTGTAGCTTACCAAGGGAATTCGCACGATTAGGACCAAGATGTTAAATAAATTTGTTAGAGTCAGACTGTAAAAATCATTGAGTTATTCAAACACAATGTCAATTAATAACAAACAATAATGCAGGAAAGCTTGAGCATCTAGTACTAATGTACATTAGGAGGCAAAAAACCATACACAAAGTTTGTATAGAATTTTGACTGCTTTATTGACCAAAACACATTGGTTATATACATTTCATTATCAGTTTTGCCCACCTCACTGGTGTGGCTAGTGACAGGGTCTTTACATCATAGTAATTCATAAAAAGTGCTGAATTTGTGTTTTTCAAAAGTCCTTTTCCCATGAGAATGTTGCAGCCTTGCAAGCAGCTGGTCAGTCACGATGACCTCCTGAGGATGTAGCCAATTCAAGGTTCTCTGATTAGTTCCAATACAATAGATGTATGTCTTCCTTAAAGCCTCCCTTTGTCTTCCTTGCTCCCAGCGCACTATCAGAGATAGTGACAAAATTCTCTCCTGGTGGAGGCAGAAAAGAGGACACACATGAACAGATTTATTATTTTCTAACTTTGCAAAATAATCTTTACTTGAAAGACATGAGCCAGACTGCATCTGCAAGCTGCCAAGGTCAAATTTCTGATTACACTGCAGCTTGTGCTTCAAGCAATAATATGCAGGTTTATTTCTACTGTTATTCTAGTAAGACAGAATTAAATGTATTACCTTTATTCTTTATTTTTAAGTACATTTATTCCTAACTAGAGCACACATTTCTCTATATATTTGATCACACAACTTATATATGTTTGAATGTTTAAATACACATCTTCCTAAGCAGCACACATTGTAAATATATTTTTCTAGGCAGCATGTATGTAAATATATTTTCTAAGCAGCATGTATAGATTTTTCTAACAATAAACTCCTTTATTTTATCTTTAGGTTCCATGTTAATGTTATTATGGTTAATTTTGTGAAAGTGATTTCTAAATTCATCTAGTATTTCTGGTATACTAGAAACATTCTTCTTTTTCCGTAGAGAAAAGATTTCTTTGATATGGTTTTGTTTATTCAACCTTTTTGTTTTATTTTTAAGTCTATGTAAGTATTTGGGGCTTATTGAATAGGACAAAAACTTGTATTTCTCTAAAGTTATTTTAACTTTATGAGTTAAAATTTCTTTGTATTTCTCATTTAGTTTGTTTATTTCTTCAATAACTTTCTTGTCCATAATATTTTCTTTATTATTATGTTTATAAGAGTCTAATTTACTTTGAATATCTAACAATTCCTTATCCCAAGATTTCCTTTTATTATTATACCATCTGATACTTTGTCCATATAGATATGATTTTAAGGCATCCCAAACATAGACAATGGAGACTTCAGGAGTATTATTTATGTCTAAAAATGTTTTACTTCTGAAAGTATATATTCTTTATAGTCTTTTAGTTGAGTTAAGTATGCTGGTATCCTTTTGATCTGAACATTATGAGTATTTTTATCATGAATTCAAAAACAATTGAATTATGATCAGATATAGGACATGAAATGATTTTGGAATTAATTAAATCTGTTACCATCTGGTTAGAAATAAAGACCCTATCTATTTTTGAATAAGTTTTGTATCTGTTAGAAAAAAGGTGTATGGTAATGATTTTGAATCTATCTGATTATTAATATCATTCAAATGATAAGAATTAGCAAAATCATTTAAATGTTTTGCATTAGATGTAATTCTTCTTTTTCCTATAGTGGTAGTATCACTTTCATGTAGTATACAATTAAAGTCACCAGCTAAAATAATATCTCCTATAGAGAATGATATGATCTTATCAAGATGATGTTTCACTGTATTAATACCAATTCCAGGTATCCAATATACATTAATTAAAGTGTAAGTCTTCCCATTAATTTGTATTGTAACCATACAAAACATTCATTTGTCATCCTGATAAGACTTAATGGTTTTAGGAATGGGCATGCTTTTATTCCATAAAATAGCCACTCCTCTTTTTCTGAGTGTGCTCTGAACTAACCAATACTGTATATTTGTTTGTGGCTAGTTTATCAATATCTTTTTTCAAGAGATGGGTTTCTTGCAGGAAGACTAAGTTGGCCTTATGTAAATTAATGCATCTTATTAGGCTTGCCCTTTTACACGGATTATTCAATCCATTAATGTTTAAAGAAATTCCTTTTAAAGATGTCATTTGGCATTTTAAAACTTAAGAATCTTATGATCAAAATAACAAATAACAACATAAGTAATGTTACATCTCCTCCTTTAGGTGTACCTTTAAATATAGCTGTATTTATTGAATCTCTTATGGGATTTTGTATAGGATTCAATTTTGTTTGTAGTGACAATGAGTGTACAAAATATATTGTGGATGTCAAAACTATATACATATAACAATGAACAAGTGAAAATAATGTAAGGATTAAACCTTGCATCCAGCCTGGAGTTAAAACTCCAACTTAGAGTAGTATTTACCACTCAAGTTAACCCCTACCCTAAGCAGCAGTACCTCAGCTACCACCTTATCAATTTAATACTGGTTATATTTAACTTAAATTAACAGCTTTCAATTCAATTATCTAGCAAGACAAGACTACACATTTGATAAAACAGCATCATATAAACTAAAATAAACTTTTTTTTTTAAACTATTCATACTACTATATACATTTATGTAATATAATACACTTGTATTCAAATGGCATTCAAATAATCTTGATAATAGGAACCAAGAGGAGAGAGAAAAAAAAAAAAAAAAAAAAAAAAGGAAAGCATATTTACATATTAATTTATTCAAAGTATGTAAAAATAAGTTCTAAAATTCATTTAAATCAAAAACTTTGGCTAATATGGTTCAGACATTACATATATTAAGATGCATCTATTTTCTGTCATGTAAATGCAGTCAACAGCTTCCAAAAAATACCCTTGAATTGCTTGTATATGAGCATTTTACTCATACTCATTATTGTCAATGGAATAAAATATTATATTTATAGAAATTGTTATAAATCATACTGCATAGTTATGCAAATTCTCAGAAACACTTGCATTATTGTAAAAAAAAAGCCATCTGTATTTTGTATGTCTATACTACTGCTTTAAAATATATCACATGACAATTTCTTCCAGAATAGAGTTATAAAGTTATTTATGCTTGTCAATCAGATGAATTAAATGAGTTATAGTAATGTATATGTTTGGAACATAAGTTTTAACACAGATTAGTATGCTGCAGTCAAGTAGATTTTCAAAGACACTTGAATAAATGTTTCATTTTCTATGCCTTCTAAAATAAGACATTTACTTACTACAAGAAACTGCATCATTTAAAATCATTATAACTGACATATTTTATGAATTATAACATAGATATTTAAGTAATTATATAAAATAACTCACATTTAAATGTTAAAGAGTTCATTTTCCTTCACATAGTCGCATTTGCATCAGTTCTACTTCCTGGTAGAGTGTTCTTCCTGAATCTGTGATGTGTCAGTGTGATATCTGGGTCAAAGGTCAAATTGACTGCTTTCAGCTTCTCTGTGAGAATTCTGAGAGATGAAGCTTTTAAAACAACTCAAGGACACTGTTCATGAGGTAGCCCACATCCCAGATTGTCTCCCTTAACATTTTGGCGGGAAACTTGTTAAAAACTAGTGACAAACATTCATTTAGCAGTGTAAATGCATCTAAACATGACAAAACCTTCGCGATGTATTTTACAGGTTATTACAGCCTCTATGTAAGTGAAATTAAGCCCAAAGTTATTAATAAGTAATAAAACTCAATATTATTGTCCCAACTCAATTTTTATGCAAATCTTATTATTTATTGTGTCTATATGATCAAAAGCATTTCTATATATTAATATGAGAAAAAAAAAATAGAGAAAGAATAAAGAAAAGAAAAAGAGAGTAGAAAATAAAAGAGTGTAAAGCAGAAATAAAAAAATGTAAGAGAAATCTATAAGAAGTATATACAATGGAATATTACTTACTGTTTATATTAATAGAGTTAAAAATAAAACATATTATTTACTATTATTTAGTTCTAATTATTATTAGTTAAAGCATGACAGATTATTTACAAACAAGCATAAGCAGTATAATCAAGAAAGTATAATTAGGAATAGCATTTGAAGAACATATAAACTTTTTACAAGGAATAAATATGCTATTATTCCATTTATCATATTTTCGTTACTCTTCTCTCCCTGCCCTCCCCCACCCTTTACCCACTACATAATCTAAATAGAATGTCATTGTTTAAACAAAGAAAAGAAGAAAAGGAGAAAAAAAAATGTATCAAATTACTGACCTTACTTCTCTTTTTCAGAAAGAGAAACAAATTGAATAATAGCTTGTTATTAGTTCCTCAGATATTTTGACTGGTTATGAAACAAAACATTTCTTTGCACACAGAGAATAACTTTGATTAAATCTTTTTCAGAATATTTGTGGCTTTCTGGAAATACAGGAACTATATTTAAAAAGATTAATAATGAAGTAAAATGATGAGAGCTAAAAAAAAAAAAACATAGAACAAATCATTTGTTTTTTAGTCTCTTCTTCTCTGAAGTCTTCCACAAAGTTTCAGTTGCCAGTCTCTTTAATGAAGGACTAGCCCATTCCATTTCCTCTATTTTATCCAAAATCTTATTTTTTTT
This sequence comes from Protopterus annectens, assembly GCF_019279795.1. Lineage (NCBI taxonomy): Eukaryota > Metazoa > Chordata > Ceratodontiformes > Protopteridae > Protopterus > Protopterus annectens. Next base: position 222,896,635 of record NC_056734.1, on the reverse strand, counting down.
GATAAACAGTAAAGCAGAGTCTAAGTCATCAAAAATTTTAGGACCATCAGGAAGGAAGATTTTTAGCTTGGCAGGAAACAGAAGGTATGTTTTAAACTGTGCTTTTTTAAGCTCCCTTATTAGTGGCAGAAAAACTTTTCTTTTAGCTATTACCAAGGAAGAATAATCATTGTCAAAATGCACAGTTGTCTCATTAATCTTAACAGGAGCTTTAGCCCAAGCAGATTTAAGAACCATCTCTTTATCAAAGATGATAGAAATCTAACTATAACTGATCTAGGATAGTTTTTGTCAGAGTTAGTATTAGCTATAGATCTATGTGCTCTTTCGATACCAAAAGAGAATGCTTCTGGTAAGTCTAAAGTTTTAGGGAGCCATGTTGTTAAAAAGAAGTAATATTGTTACCTTCAATATTTTCTGGCAGTCCAAAAATCCTAATGTTATTGCGCCTAGATCTATTTTCCAGGTCATCCAGCTTTGTTTGTAAATGTGTATTTTGTTTCAGCAGAAACTCAATGTTGATTTCCTCTTCTTGGATTCTATTTTCCATGTCATTCACAGCTTCTTCTATGCCTGTCATCTGGATCTTCTGTTGTTGCAGGTCTATATGTAACAAGTCTATTTGTTTTGTAGTTTTTCTATGAAGGTATCAATTTTAGTATCCATTTTATCCATCTTAGCAGTAAGTTGCTGGATTATAGTTATCAGAGACTGAAGTTCTTTCTTGATGCTGGAGTCTTGAGAATTTGTCTTACTGGAACTCATTTCAGACTGATAAACTGACAGGAAAATTTCCAATGAGATTTCTGACAGGAATATTGTTAAAATTTCCTTTCTTTTTTAGATATAGTTCAAGAACTATATAAAACAAACATATTTAGAAAGAAAATTACTTCAAAAATTAATTTTTTAAGTAATTAATTCCTGTCAGTGTATTGAAATTGGTGGAGCTGAAGAAATCTGCTGCTATCCTGTGTTCATCCTTGGCCACGCTATATATAGTGTCTTTCCTGACTGCATCAGCAGTTTAGAGAATTTGCCAGGATAATAAGTCTTTCCTTTGAAGCTGGTCTGCTGACAGTTTGTTTTCCATATTTTAAACATTCTGTTCCTGAAAGATAACTCCTCTGCCTCGCTCTTATCTTGCACATCTTGTTGACGAGACACAACTGCATACAAGAGTTCATCTTGACCTGCTCGTAAATAATAAATTTCACAAGCTGCATAGTCTATAAGAGATAAAATATTTTACTTCTGACTCTATTAACAATGAATGCCAAGCTATATGTTTTTTGCCAAGAGTTCAACCTACGTGCACTCTACACACTGAAATGCACAATATTTATTTTACATTTTCAAAAAAATCCACTGAAATCCATTTTAACATGTTCATTACTCTCACACACAGGAATATTTTAGAAGACTAAAATTAATGCTAAAAACAGCTCTGACATCTAGGAACCAAGTACAGTCTATAAACCAATTTGCTCTTCCTGTCATAACTTAATGTTTTGGAGTAATTGACTGGCCCCAAAAGGTACTAGATCTGTTGGACAGGAAAACATGAAAAATGCTTCATGCGTATCAAATGATTTATAAAAATTAGTGTATACCAAGATTATATATTCCCCATTCTGAAGGAGGTATGTGGCCTCCTCAAAATCAATTACATGTATAGATCTACAATCCTAGGACTACATACATACCTGCTGACCTCACAAGATCCAAACACTGTGAAATTTTTAAAACATGAGGAGAATATGTCTAAGATAACTTCCCTGCTTAGTTTATTAGAAGCATATCACTGTCAAGCAGAAATGAAAATTGTGGATCAATATGTGTGTATACCTTTAAGAGGCTTTCTAGGGCCTTGCACGAGTGTATAAATACTGAGCACGTATGAGCCTGACTGCCATTTTATAGTAAGCTGTTGAGATGTAAGCAAGCCTGTCTGTGTAGCCTGTCAGTTAAAACCAGATAAAAAATGAATGAACACCAGTGGAAGCAATAAATCCAAACACAGGACCGTAACTGAGTTAATAGTTAAGCGCTTTCACTCACTTTAATCAACATGAGCTTCTTCAGAACAAACAGTTTTCCAGTTCAAAATGCATTTATAAACTGTTGTCAATTAAATCACATGACATTCTTAAAGAAATCTAACCACTTATAAAAATAAAAAATAAATAAATAAAATAACCAATTTAAATACAATAATCTAATATGATGTATTATAATACATACAGTATTAAATAATAAAATAAGACAATTATTATTGTACACTAAAATAACAGGTAGTCAAAGTAATGAACTACCTATTTCTAACTATTTTTAAGAAACATTTAGTGTTGATAGTGCCACTGAGGCCTGGAGTTTCGTCAGCAACCAAAACTATTTGCCACAAACTTTCTTTACATTCTAAGGAAGTCCTATAGTCACCTGTAAAAGGATCAGAATTAACCCTTTCTAATACAAAGAAAGACAATTTCTTGAAGAGTAAACATTCTGTTGCATGCACTGCCAAATCATTAGTTCTATCCTTTTTTCTAATGGCTAAAACATGCTCATATATTCTTTTATGTAAAGCTCTAATAGTTTTTTCAACATAAAATTTATCACATGTATCACAAGTAGCACAGTATACAACATTGGTGGTGTTACAGGTGTAATAATCCTTAGCCTGTGAATTCTAGGTCTAGGCTTGCTGGTAGTTTTTCCTGTGGAAAATGTAAACAATGTAGATTTATGAGTAATGTGTCCAGTATAGAATTCAAATACATAGCGAGAAGGTTCTGGGCTAAGGATTATTATAGATTCATAGGTTCATAGGTTCATACTAGGCTATCTGCCCGAGGGCATTTACAAGCCTAGCCCATAGTTTTGTGGCTTACGCCACCCCTTTAGTATGGGGAACTATACCCATTATTTTGCTGTGCCTCTGTCGAGCAGTGACACTGAGGTAATCCCTGGGGTATATCTGCGATCTCCCATCCATTGGTCAAGATTTCTCTTGAACAAGGCCAGCGAGGTGCTCTGCCTCACATATACCGGGATTTTATTCCACAGCATAGGAGTCTTTGGGTGATGAATCTATCCTCCAGCACGTCCTATTAATAGCCGTGTAGGTTTAAGTCTCCGCCCTTGTGGCTCTGATGGATCTAGATTTTTGAGGTGCAGCATATTCATCAAATCTGGGTTTGACATGGCCTTGTATGTTAGGCAAAGGTCACCTCTGAGCAAGCGGTGGCGACTGAATAGAGCTGGAGTTCTTTCAGTCGGGCAGCATAGGACAGATGTTTGAGACCCTTTATCCTTTTGGTGAGGAACTTTTGTGGCCTCTCCAGCTGCTGCAAGTGTCGGGTCAGATACATTCGAATGGGGCATTGTACTCAATCATTGGTCTGATGAGTGATGAGTATGGGAGACTATGACCTCCTTGATCTAGATGAGAATCCCTTCATGATAAGGTGGGCAATGTAGAAGGTCTTCCTAACTACTTTAGCTACATGGGTGTCGAATGACAGACTACTATCAACCTGGGTCCCCAGGTCCTTGATAACTTCTTCTGTGCTCAGTGGATTGCCACCTATTTGGTAGCTAGGGGTAACCTTGTTTTCGAAGGGTATGACTATGCATTTTTGGCATTTAACTTAGGCCATGGCTCTGGCACCAGTTATCCGTTTCTGTGAGACCCTTCTGAAGGATATCTGTGTCAGATGTGTTTTCTACTATGGCCCAGTTTGCAGTCATCTGCAAACTTTGTCAGCCATAACCCTCCTGTGTTTGCTTGTACTTCGGAAAAGTAGATGCCAAACAAGAGTGGGCCCAGGACTGAGCCCTGTGGTACACCACTTGTGACAGGCTTTGAGTCTGACATGGCACCAGCAACTCTGACCCTGTGGGTTCTGTCACTTAGCCAGTTTGCAACCCATCTTGTGATGTATGGGTTAACATTTAAGCTGATGAGTTTTTCAATGATACCCGAGTGGGGTATTGTATCAAAGGCATTCGCCAGATCGAGGTAGGCTGTATTACACCTGTAACACCACCAATGTTGTATACTGTGCTACCTGTGATACATATGAAAAATTTTATGTTGGAAAAACTATTAGAGCTTTACATAAAAGAATATATGAGCATGTTTTAGCCATTAGAAAAAAGGATAGAACTAATGCTTTGGCAGTGCATGCAACAGAATGTTTACTCTTCAAGAAATTTTCTTTCTTTGTATTAGAAAGGGTTAATTCTGATCCTTTTACAGGTGACTATGGGACTTTCTTAGAATGTAAAGAAAGTTTATGGTAAATAGTTTTGGTTGCTGACGAAACTCCAGGCCTCAATGGCACTATGAACATTAAATGTTTCTTAACGATAGCTAGAAATAGGTAGTTCATTACTTTGACTACCTATTATTTTAGTGTATAATAATAATTCTTATTTTATTACTTAATACTATATGTATTATAATACATCATATTAGATTATTGTATTTAAATTGGTTATTTTATTTATTTTTTATTTTTATAAGTGGTTATATTTCTTTAAGAATGTCATGTGATTTAATTGACAACAGTTTATAAATGTATTTTGAACTGGAAAACTGTTTGTTCTGAAGAAGCTCATGTTGAGTAAAGTGAGTGAAAGCGCTTAACTATTAACTCAGTTACGGTCCTGTGTTTGGATTTATTGCTTCCACTGGTGTTCATTCATTTGTTATCTGGTTTTGAGTTTGTTTTATTTCTATTTTGTCTTAGTCTGTCAGTTATTCAGTTTGTTTAAATGTTGTACTGCTGCTATCCATCCTGATGTATTTCTATGTAATAAAGAATGCAATCAAACCAGTATGCCTGTTCGTCTTCAATGGTAAAACAAGATGAGCAACGTGGTGTCAGAAAAGGATCCAGAAATTCAGATTCCAAACTAAGAATGCACTCAATTAAAGGTCGAAGAATATAGGGGACTGGATCATCCCCACTGCACGTTTAATTCACAAAAACAGGTCAGAAATGTATTTCAGGTATCAAAGCTTACTTAAATGATTTCTTATTTGCAAAATATAAAATGATGCACTCAGAATGCTCTAAACAAATTTCTAAGTAAACAAAATGTCTAAACCTGTGACATATTGGAAAAATATTCGAATAACTACGGAAAATGTTTGAAATAAAGTCTGAATCGCATAAAATGAATAAAATAAGGAAAATAACTGCATTTTTTCAAAGTAGCTTATAGCACATACATTTTTCGCATTAATTAAAGCTATTCAAGGTATCTGAAGTATACAGAGTGTAAGTTTGTGCAGTATTACAGTGCAGTTATTTCACAAAATACAACCATTTCAAAGCATATTTTGCAAAGTGCAGTATTTCAAAGAGTTTATTGTGCATTTGAATGTTATTACAAGTACTGGCTTTGTGTGCATGTTCGTACATAATTACAAGGGATGTTTTTCATTATGTTTAAGCCTAATTTGTTGGCATGGCTGACAAATTTCGAAAACCAGTTCCACTTGTATTTGATAATATTACTGCAGAGAATTGGAGAGTGCTTGAACAAGAGTATGATATTTTAATACAAGCTGCATTTTCTGATACAGATGACCATACAAAGGCATTTATTCTGCTTCATTTAACTGGTTCAGAAGCCACAGAAAGAGAGCATTTATTTGTGTATGCACCTGCTGTATTTGCAGGGGAGGGGAACCGCCATATACTGGTATCTGGTGAGTCAAGAGAAGACCATGAGTGCTTAAACATAAATTTAGAGAAATGTGTAACCCCCAAATTAATATTACAATGGAAAGGCACTTATTCTACACAAAAAATCAAAATCCTTGGGATACTTTTGCAGCATATATAACTGACTTGAAAAACAAAGCTAAAACATACAGATCTGGTGATTTTATGCATGGGTTGTTAAAAGGCAGACTTGTCTTTGATATTAAAGATGATGCTATGAGAAAGATTTTGCATCGTGACAGTGATTTAACTTTGAATAAGGCCAATGAGATTTGTCAGATATATGAGCTAGCTACCAGAAAAGCACACAAATATGCTCACAATTGAGAATAGCTCTGGAAGGCAGAGTGATAAAGCTTGTGTTGATAGTATACAGCAAGTGGTTAAAAGAAACAGGCCCAAGCACATGGCAGCAACTGCAAGCCCTGCAACACTCATTGGGAAACCACGTAGCTTTCTAGCAAATTCTAGGGTCACAGTCTAAGTGAAGCATAAGAATGAGGGTACATGCTCACCTAGCCTCATAGTCAACTATCATAATTGTGGTGCAAATCATAAGCCCAAAAGAGAGAAATGCTTAGCTTTTGGTCAGCAGTGCCACAAAAGCAATAAATAGAATGATTCTAAAAGGTTTTGTAAACCAAATAAGGGGAATTCCCTTATTAAGAGAGAGCATTTCAAGATACAAGTTGATCAATTAAAAAGCTGTGACCCTACTTTTTATGTTGATGGTGTGTCAGTGCTTAATGAAACAGTCAATGCAGTAGATTTATGGTCAGAGAATGAAATATTTGTACTGTTCAGATAAATGGAAGACCTGTAGAGCTCAAAGCTGACACAGGTTCAAAGTGCAATGTTATGTCAGCAGAAACATTTGCTAGAGTATGTGCTGGTGAGAAGCTTGATTTGGCAAAGTGTGCAAAGTTTCTTAATTATGGTGGTGAAGAAAGTCAGATTGAAGGTTCAGTAGTGCTTTCATGTACTCTGCCGGGAACAGCTATGACTTGCAATTTTACATGGTACAGTCATTATTAGGCCTCAGAGATGGTTTGAAAATGGGATTACTTTCATTTAATAAGGAAGTTCACCATGTTAACTTGAAAGATCACTGTTCTAATTTCACCCAGTCTATTTTTTTATGCCTATGCTGATCTTTTCAAAGACAAACTAGCAAACTCCCAGTTGTGTACCCCATGAAGTTAGACCCCAAAATCAGTCCAGTTGTCAGGAAGCCCAGAAAGTTCCAGTAGCTATGCAGAACAGAGTCAAGACGGAGCTAGATAAAATGGTGCAACAAGGTGTAATTTGTCCCGTTGCAGAACCGATTAAATGGGTATCTTCCATGGTTGTTGCTCATAAGAAAAGCTCAGATGATATCAGAATTTGTATTGATATGAGATTAGAATAAAGAACTGAAAAGACCTCATCATCCGATACATACAATCGAAGATGTCATTGCTCTTATGCTAAATGCCACTGTTTTTTCTGTCTTAGATGCAAAGAGTTTATTTTAGCAAATTTTGCTTAACAAGAAATTCTCATTTCTATCTACTTTCAGTACTCCTTTGGCAACTACAGATTTTTGAGAACGCCATTTGGTAAAAATTCTGCAGTGAAGTCTTTCAGAGTGCAATGGAGCAATTTTTTTTCTAGGTATCCGTGTGCTGTTATAGTAGATGATATTCTAGTAGGAGGTAATGGTGAAGCTGAGCATGACAGAAACCTCAAGAAACTTCAGAAAGAGCACGTGAAGTGAATCTTAAGCTGAATCCTCAGAAGTGCAAATTCAGGTTACGAGAAGTTACCTATGTTGGTCACTTATTTACCAGTTCAGGCGTACGACCAGATCCTTCCAAGCAAACAGCAATTCTTGAGATGCCAGCTCCAGACAATGTTCATGCCCTACAACATTTTTTGGCATGGTTAACTAACTAGGCAAGTTCATTTTAGACTTGAGCCAACTTTCAGCATTGCTTAGAGAGCTGACACACAGAGATGTATCTTGGTCATGGTTAGAACAACACCAGAGTGCATCTGATGCCCTGAAACAGAGAATTGCCAGTCCACCAACTCTCAGAAACTATGATGTTCACAAACTAGTAACTCTTTCTTGTGATGCTTCGAAATTTGTTCTTAGTGCAGTCATTCCTCAAGAGGGTAGACCAGTAGCCTATGCATCCAGAGCTCTAACCCAAGCTGAAATGCACTGCACAGATAGAGGAAGAACTCTTGGCAATTGTGTTTGCATGTTCGAAGTTCCATGATATTTATGGTAGACCTATTCAGAATGAAACAGATCACCAACCTCTAGTTACTATTTTGAGAAAGCCTATGCATTTATCTCCAGCCAGATTGCAACACATGATACTCAGATTGCAAAAGTATAATTTTAATCTTGTCTACACAAAAGGCAAACTTCTTTAACTTGCTGATACTGTATCCAGATCACCCAGAAATACCACTGAAAAGTATGAAAATGAGAAACTTGATTTTGAAGTCATGAAAGTGAGAAGTTTTTCTTCCACATGTTTTGATGAGCTTAAAAGTCATACATCCTCAGATCCAGCTCTTCAGAAGCACAACCACTTAATCAGTCGAGGATGTCTTCAAAACAATCTTGTTTACCAGTAGAAGTACAACCATATTTTCTTTACAGAGATGAGATTTTGTCTGACAATGGTATCTTCATGAAAGGTCCAAAAGTGATTGTTCAAACTCCTTACAACAAGAATATATTACTATTTTGCTTCATGGCCAGCCAGGAATTGACTCTACCAAAAGAAGGGCGAGAGGATTGGTATTTTAGCTTACAATGTCAAAGCATATTGAGATAGTACTTTCTTCTTGTTCTGTATGTAATAGAACTAAGTCACATCAAAAGAAAGAACCACTTCAGCTAAACCAGATTCTTGGACTACCATGGTTGAGTCCACACAAAGTTATTTCTGACAATGGTACACAGTTTACAAGCCAGCAGTTCAAAATATTTGCTGAAGAGTGGGAATTTATTCATGTTACGAGTAGCCCTGAGTGCCCACAGTCTAATGGTTTGGAAGAACGTGCCATTCAAAGTGTGAAACAATTACTAGATAAGACAATGTGAGACAATAGGAATGTTTTCTTGAATCTCTTGAATCTCAGAAATGTTCCTCTTGATAAACATCTTAGTTCACTTGCTCAGAGACTTCTGTCGAGACAAACCAGAACTACACTACCAATTTGTATTTCATTATTGGTTCCATGTGTCAAGAAAAACAGATCGGTGAAAGATAATCTGTTAAAGAAGCACTTATCCCAGAAGTCCTATTATGACAAGACCAGCAAACTGCTCAATCCATTATGAGATGGGGAGATAGTGAGGATGCAGACATCCAAAGGTTTTGATCGGATTGGTGTCATGAAAAGTGTATGTCCAGAGCCAAGATCACACATTGTGGAATCAGAAGGAGCAGCATTTAGGCAGAATCATAAACATTTGATCCCGGTGTCAGAGCCTGTATTGCAGTATCATACCTGCTAGAAAGATTCTGTATTTCAGAGTGAGTTATCTAGCATTCCAGTTCCAGAGGATTTTCCAGTAAATATCCTTGTTCCTGAGAAGAATGCTGAAACTCCTGAAGCAAGTTGTTCACCAATGACTGTCCCTGTTACTAAACCCAATTCTGATTGCTATGTTAATAGATCAGGTCGCATTTCCAGACCATGTTCCAGATACACGGCAACCTGGACATAATGGCATTAATGTTGTGTCTATTTTTTATTGTCTATACCACTGCATGTTTCTTTTCAAATATCATTATATCATGGGCAATTCATTTAAGAGAGAGGATTTAGATCAATATGTATGTATACCTTTAAGAAGCTTTCTAGGGGCTTGCATAAGTGTATAAATACTGAGGACATGTGAGCCTGACTGCCACTTTGTAGTAAGCTGTTGAGATGTAAGCATGCTTGTTTGTGTAGTCTGTCAGTTAATTAGTTTATATTTTGTACTGCTGCTATCCATCCTATGTGTTTCTTTCTAATAAAGCATGTAAACAAATTACCCTGCCTGTTCGTCTTCAAGACAAGTGATAGAAATCAAACCAGAAGAAGATACAAATCAGCCAGCAGCTGAATGTGCCAAAAAAAACAAAACAAAAGAAAGAATATAAGGTGAAGGATCATATGAGAAGGCAAGAAATGTGGGAAATGCATAAAGCTAGTTGCAAGTACAGAAAATTCTTGGAACAACCTCATGTCATTCAGGACCGAACACAGGAATGGTTAAGAAGATGTGAATTTAAACCAAAAGACAAAAGGTTAGTATTGGCAGCCCAGGATAGTGGACTACATACATGTTGGTTTACAAAGTCCATTGAACATGTGAAAGAAACAGACAAATGTAGGTTTTATAAAACAGAATTGGAAACAGTCACACATCTTGTTGCTGGTTGTGATACATAAATGGCAGAAGGACTGTATACTGAAAGGCATAATAATGTGGCAAGACTGTTGCATTGGGGATTGTGCAAACATTATAATATTGAAGTAGCTAAGAAACATTGAAACATGAGCCACCAAGCATTATAGAAAATGATGAAGTTTATATATTATGGGATCAACCATTGCCAGCAGTTCAAAAAATAGATGTGAGAAAACCAGATATAGTAGTCCATGAAAGGAAGACAAAAGTAGCATTGATCATTGAAATTGTTACACCCAGTGACTACAGTGTCTTACATACAGAGAGATACAAAGTCATAAAATACCAGTATTTATAGGCAGAAAGAAGGGCAACGTGGAAGAAGAATACCCTGACAGTTCAAATAGTAGTAGGAGCAATGGGACTTATAAAAAAGGATTTACAATTTTACTTAGATATGTCACCAATACATGTAACTTTGCATGACCTGCAGAAGGAGTCAGTTCTGGGCACATTGCGGTGCTGCAAAGAGCACTTCTGGCTAACATTAAAGATTGACAAAAACACTAATTTCATGAACTTTAATCATACCTTGACTTAGGAATGGGATCCATTCCTGTCATGGGGTACCATCAACTGACCCTGGGAATTGTAGGGTCATAACCTTAAGCAGCCTCATCTGCAACACCATGGCAAGAATCATTACAGACCTTATTAACAAGGACATAAGTAATCTAATCTCCAAACTCTGGACCCAACCCAGTTCGGATTTATTAAAGGTAGATCATGCCCGCTAAACATGATTGACTTCTTCAAGAAAGTCACCAAACCTCTGGATGAAGCAAAGACAATGCATACCACCTGTCTTGACCTAGGCAAGGCATTTGACACAAAACCCCACTTAGGTATTATAGAGAAACACTCCCAGATGGGAATTAACCCCTGTAATACCAGATGGGTAACCAACTGGCTCACCGAAAGCACACATACTTTCAAAGTGGGTGACTTCACCTCTAGCAAAAGACCATTCACCAGTGATATACCACAGGGTTCTGTGCTGGGCTCTTTACTGTGCCAGTGGCTGACCCCCTTCTCTGGTAATTGCAAATTGGAAGCCAATTATTGAATCCCCTAATGATGTAATATACTGCAGACAGGGTTAACGCAGGCAAATAATTGGTTCCAAAGCCACAAATTAAAGCTAAATGCAAAAAAAAAATGCATTATCATCCCCTTTGGGAAAGCTGACATCCTTACTAATTACATTATAGACAACACCCCCAGAGTGCAGACTCAGTGGTACATGATCTGGGTATTCAGGTGGATAGCAATCTGAACTTTGACCACCACATAGCCACACTAGTAAGGAAATCTTTCTATGTGGCACATCTTATAAGTAAAGGCATCACATCTAGATCTAAGGATGTTATAGTTCCATTATACTCAGTCCTCTTCAGACCAGTAATTAAGTACAATGCTCCTTTTGCATGTATCTCACCAGACACCTGCATCAATTGGAGAGACCACAGAGGTTTCTCACCAAGAAATTAGATGGTACACAAAACAAGTCTTACGTGAAACGACTGAAAGCCCTGTCACTGTATCCTGTCTACTACAGGCTGCTAAGGGGTGACCTTTGCATGGCTTACATAGCAGTCTCTGTCCCAGTCCTGATGGAAATGCTACACATTCGTAAATCAAACTGCTTGAAGGTCACTTGCTCCAAGGATCTTAACCTAGCCTCTGACATGAAAATGTCATGCTGGAGAGCTAGATACATTTCCCAGAGAGTGACACTTCTCTGGAGCAAGCTTCCAATTCACATGAAACAGAGCTCCTCCCTGACCCTCTTCAAACACAGCATAGATCAATGGATAGGTGACTGCAAATTCACTCCTGGCATGGCATCAATTTCCCTCCTGGACTGACAAAGTTGTTATTAACTACCATAGACTCTTACCAATGCAAACTTCATTCACCTTGCTGCTGACAACTGGGGCAACTCGGGATAAATATGGCTAGGCTTGTAGGGGCTCTAGAGCCATTAGCCTAGTAACCTTCTATGAACTTATGAACCTATGGTATTATAACTCTAAAAGACTTGGAGAAATTAAACCTTAAATCACCCATCATTTATTAAAAGTTGATACTGATACACAGAGAAAATGTATTTCTATAGAAATAAATAAACAAAAGCAAAAACATAATAATTCTGCTGCTATACCACAGAAGAAAAGCATAAAGAAGTTATTCTTTACTAACATGTAGGTGTAATACTCTAAAAGGTAGTAACAGCATGACACACAAGTGGTAACAGTTGTAAGATAAAAACTGATTATTTTGTTAATGACTTTTATCCACCATATAAATGAAATGTGAATGTATTCCTTTAAAAACGCATGTAGGTGACAAAGCATTTTTGGTAAAACCAATCTTGGCAATAACAGTACCAACTCTAGTGCCCCTGCTTGTTAACTTTGATTTAGTTAGGGTGATGTGACACCCCAGAGGGAGTAATTCTAAACCTATGAGCCACAGCCCTGCTCCTACATTTTTCATCCAGGTACTAGTACTTTGATTGATGACAGCACCTGTGAATACACAAGGCTGCACTCTGAGCTGGTCTGACAAGGAGACCAAGATTATGCTCTACCTTCTAAGGGATTCATACTTGGATAAAATTGAATCCTATGTAAGAGATCTGTACTGGAAAAAAAATTGACATCTGTCAGGAGTTAGGTGAGCACCTTTCAACCCTTGTGAGCCCCCTATTTTGATACAGATGCAGTGACCTACAGAGATTTAGGTCTGAGGTTTGAGTTCTGTCGTATTTTTTATAATTATATATAAAAAAAAGGTTTACAAAAATAAACACAAAAATGTTGCATACATGAAAGTATACTCTAGAAGAAATGTGTGTATAATTACAAATATGTGTCTGTGTAATTATAATGCATAGGAAAGCATAAACATTACCGTACACAGAACTGCATGTGCATACATAGACTGAATACTTATGTGATAACATACTTTTGTGTATAAATATAAATGCATATGTCTGAGTAAAGAAATTTGTGTAAGTATGCAGATACTTTACTGGAGAAGCTTATTTAGACTGTGCCACAAATTGCTGTGATGGAAATTTTTTTTTTTTATTTTCTATTGCTTCATTTGCTTTCTTCTGTTTTGTATAGTGTTACTGTGATTTATTTTCTTTATACTGAGTTTTACTTGTATTCTGATTTTAATTGCATATTTAAACTAGGAAAGAGGACACAGCTGTGTCTTTTGTGAGTCAGAGAAATTTAATGTTCCCCCACCCTCCCACTATGGTGCAGTCATGTTTTTAAACACAGCTGTCCTTCTAGTTAATTTCCCTTATGATAATTTGACCACATATCCCCCTCTTTCTTTACTTCATTGACTACTGTGAGTGCATGCAAAATTATTATTTTGTGAAAACATTCCCCTTTAGCCATTTATATTTATTGTCTGTCCCACTGTATTCCAGACAGCCAGAAAACAATGTGACCACCCCCTTCCACTGTATCTTGCTCTTTTAAAATTAGTAGCACCACACTTAGGCAGCTAAAGCATAAGTTATCCCCTCTTTCATATCTAACTGCTTACTCCACACTGCAACTCTTATAATATTAACCCATTTTTTTCTATCCTACATTTAAAACCTGCAACATCTACTCCAAGACCACTAATTATTAGAAAGCCCACATTCTACCTCTAAGTAGTCATCTTGAGATTAGTGCATCTGTTTTGCTCCTGGTGGGAAAAGGAGCATAGGGACATTATTTCCTGGAGACTGCTGATCACCAGAAATCCAAGTAACTGCTGCATAGGTGCCAGCCTGGAATTTGTGCTTATATTTTGCACGTCTATATCAGAAGATTGAACACTAAAAATAGCGAATGCTCTTTTATCAAACTTAAAAATGCGAAACCTTAAAATGTTGAAGGAACAGATCAGCGATTAAAAAAAAAAATGTACAGGCAAAATAAAGTGGGGGGCTGTGCCACCCATACTCCCCCAACTTAAATATACTAACTCCGAGATCGCACCGCAGTGGAGAAAACAGCAAAGTCTGGAGAACAGCCCATCAATTTTTTTTTCCCTGGGAAAAAAATCGATGTTCCATGCCTTTGACATTTTCAGGTTTTGCATTTTAAAGTTTGATGCAAGACTGTTCACTAATTTAAGCATTCATTCATCTGACAGGAACCCTATTTTGCTCCTGATGAAAGAAGGAGTAATTTTCATTGATTCCTGACTGTCTCTTCTTGACCAGTGAGTGTCTGTGTTGGACCTTCCTGATTGGTCTGGTTGCTATTCAAGGCATCTACCATGAAAAGGCTATAACAATCTTACAGACCCTTACATCATCTGGGACAAGACTGTTGATCAGCAAAGAGCCTGTGGTCTGCCTCTGATCTTGGGATTGCTGCTACTGTTTTGCTTCTGGTGGCAGAAGAAGCAAAGGCACATTGTATCCCAGCAGCATGAACCTGTGGTGAAACTAGCACTGGTAGTAGTGATTCATGTGAATCCCCTCTTTTCATCATTACTGACAAAGCTAATTTTTTCTTTTCACTAAGTACTGCTTGAGTTGCTGCTGTCTAACCTAACTTCAGAATACCTCCCTAAATACTTCATCCATTTATCATCAGGGTCTACTTATAAGTTTCTTCTCATGTGTTTTGCAGGGAATGGTAGTGACACAGACACCTTGAGTTGACATTTTTTCTTTAAAGGCATCCCTGAAATTTCACCAATACCTAGTTGCACACAGGACAATTAGTTTGCGGTGACAAGCACTGACCACAGAGCTGCAAACCAGATACTCCTGACATTCAGCAGCGGCCTTAGGTCAGCTGGTGCCCTAGGTAAAAGGGCTCCACAGTGCCCCCCACACCACCCAGGTGCCCCCAACCTGGTCTACCTACACCAAATAAATACTGGAAAAGCACCCCTGCTACAGCGGTGCCCTAGGCGGCCGCCTAGTTGGCCTATGCCGAAGGCCGGCCATGCTGACATTAATTTATATTCTCACTCCAAGTGTCTAATCAATAAAAAGGGCCTGTTGCCAGGGATATAAACTTCCCCACTGTCTCTGTTACCAGCTTGGTGGATATGAACATCTTGAGGCAATGTAGAAATTGCCTCATGTTTACTAACAAGCAGTTAATTCTAAAACAAACTGATATTGTATGTGAGAGATGTATTTACACAATATCAATGGAGGGGAAAACTTACATATAAATGCAATCCTAATGTCAATCAGGGCATCAGTACCACACACTTTGCACCCATCACACACAGTTCAAAGTAGACACACAGAGCCACATATGCTGAAACACTTAAATGTAACCTTCCTAAACCCCAAAGACCTCTTAGATGAAGTACACATAACAAATACTCTCCTTCAAAACAGTACCCACAACAACACATACAGCCACATTTCATTCAGCCTCTACTTTTAAGCAGATAAGGCAAGAAACAACACAACCCAACATTCTGGTCATTCGAGACTCCATTGTGAGACACACTGATGGCTCTCTCACCAGGCTGAGTAAGGAGAAAGTCATGGTCAATTGCCTATCAGGGGCCAGGATCCACCACATTACACATTCACTCAGGTCATTGGACCACAAGTACCAGTATGACTCAGTTACAGTCCATGTGGGTGTAAATGACCTGAGACATACCTCCCTAGACTATATGAGGAGAGACATCATGGAGCTCTTGGAATATGTGTCCCAGGTTGGTATGAGCCTAGTATTGAGCAGCATTTTACCTTCTCCAAGGACAATGCCACAATATGAACAGAAAATGGCAGACTTTAATAATTGGCTTAGTTTCTCCCATGGGGGTGAAATGTTTGTCAGCATGGAAAGAGATGGTCAACAGACCACATTGCTTTGACAGGGATGGTCTGCACCTCTCCCCTCTAGGCTTTTGAATATTAGCTAAAACACTGTATTCCCCCTTTTTAAATAAATGCCAAACTGAAAGTACTTTCAACATAGCAAATCAAAAGTAAGAAAATCTAAAGGTGTTACTGCTCAATGCTAGGAGTCTAAACAAAAAACTCCACTCCCTACAAGCTGTATTCACCCTAGAGACTGTGGACATCTGTGCAGTCACTGAGACATGGTTTAAGCCACAGAGGTAACACTGACAGTGTAAGGATATTATGCATTCCACACAATTAGATCAGCTACTACACAGACAGGGGCTAACGATGGATGTGTCTCAATTTACATCAAAAATAAATATACTTTAAGGATGGTCAAACAGGACAATGCACTTGAGCTTCTCCATGTTCAAATTATCATAGGAAAAATCCCATACCACATCTTTGTAAGCTATAGGTCCCCCCTCTATGACCCAGAAAATCCATAACATGTTTTTAAACTTATTGGAAATACTCGCCATGCAATCCAATACCATATTCATAGGCAACTTTAATTACCCCACTATTATCTGGGACTCATATGCAACACCAAAAATACAGCCACAAAACTTCCTGGATTTTGTAAACACAAACTCCTTGGACCAAATTATCAATACAGCGACCAGGGGTACAAACATACTGGTTTTCCTCAATAATATGGAAGTGTGCTGCACACCCCCTTGTGTAATGTTTTCTCTTATAAGGTCAGACCAGGTAATAATCTCCTTTGAAGTAAAAATAAAACCTGGAACCCCAGCAAACCCTGTAATATTCAGGACCTATTGTAAGGCAAACTTCCTACTATTAAGTGATAACCTTGCAAAAATGTGTGCCCCCATAAACCATGAGAACACTAATGCCTATGTGGAACTGTTCATAAAAACCCTATACAAACATGTTAATAGCTGCACAGAGATCACTGTACCCACCAGAAAGAAGTACAGAACTTACTTAAACAAACAAGCCACCCTAGTGGAATCATAACATCAATAGGCTGTATAACAGAAGGAAGAAAATCAAGGCAAAAATTAGGAGGTGCAGCACCCAGCAGGATAAAAAGCACTTTCATCAAACTAAACAAACTCAGAGGACAAATAAAGTCTACCAAAACCAAATGTGAGGTAAATTTGGCCTCCCAGGCCAAGGACAACCAAGGCATTCTTTAGCTATGCCCACAACCTCAAAGGAAATACACAATTGTTTACAGAGCTCATTGTTAATAGAACCACTTATACTGACCCTGAAGATATAGCAAACCTACTGGCCAACAAATTCAGTTTCAACTTTACCCCTCTCTCCCTCTCAACCTTCCACCAGAAAATACCATCAAATATAACTCACCCTACTATCACTCTGGAACAGGTCCTTAATGCTCTCTTTAAGGGCATGAACACTGCATCAATGTGCCTAGCCAATAACCCAGGATGCCTTTTAAATAGCAGGAAACATGACATATCAGGCCCTCTGGAATTGCTATTTAACTGTAGCCTCCACAAAGCTTCATACCTCGTGAATGGAGAGCAGCAACAGTAATCCCTCTGCACAAAGGCAGGCCATCTACAGATCCTGGAAATTACAGACCCATAAGTCTCACTAGTCTCATATGCAAAGCCATGGAAAGAATTACCATGGAAATAATCAATAATTACTTAAAAAACCTCCAGACACTTGACCAAACACAATTTGGCTTTGTCAAGGGTAGGTCATGCCTACTCAACCTGGTGGACTTGACAGAGTCATCAAAGCAGTGGATGAGGGCAAAACAGTTCATACTGCCTACCATGACTTTGCCAATGCATGTGACACAACACCCAAACTCAGTATAGGTATAGACTAGGTATAAACTCTTATGTACACAGTGGATAGATAGACAGCTGGCTCACAGACATGACTCAGGAAGTTAGAACTGGGGATTCAACCTCTACAAAGAGACTAATCTCAAGCAGAGTGCCTCAGGGATCAACCCTGTGACCACTCAAGTTTGGCATTTACTTTTCTGAAATCAAGACCAATGCCGATGGCCTTTGGGTGACTAACTTTGCAGATGATTGCAAATTAGGAGCACTCATAGAATCCGCCACCAACACAAATGTTCTCCAGGAAGAGCTAACGCAGACAAATAATTGATGTCAGAGCCATAGACTGAAACTAAATGCCAAGAAATGCATAACATTATCCTTTGGGAAGTCATCCACCCCTGGTGGCTACCATATTGACAACATACTCCTAAGAGATGAACCAGTAGTCAGGGACTTGGGGACATACATAGACAGTAATCTAAACTTTGGCCATCATGTGTCTACAGTAGTGAGCAAAGCATTCTATGTTGTGCAACTTATAAACAAAGGTATGGCATTTAGGTCCAAGGAAGTCATTGTTCCACTGTAAATGGAATTCATCAGACCTATCATTGAGTACAATGCCCCCTTTGGTATGAACCTCCAATAATTGGAATGTCTACAGAGGTTCCTCACAAAATGAATACAAGGGTGTAAGTAATATGTCATATGCAGACCACCTCAACACTTTATCTCTGTATTAAATCTCCTTCAGAACCCACACAGATGGACTCTTGCATATCTGCAAAACAGACACTACCAGAATTATCTGTTCTAAAAACTTAAAACATGCCTGTGATATAAACAGGATCTGTTGGAGACAAAGGTATGTACACCAGAGTCTATCCTTTCTCTGGAACATGTTCCCCATCCATGTGAAGTAGAGTTCTTCCCTGATCTAATTCAAGAGTAACTTGGACAATTGGATGAGGAACAGGAAATTCATCTCTGGTTTGGCACTTATGTTTCTAATTGACATAGGCAGCCTGTAAATGGTTCATCTCTCGGACCACTGCTTGTAAATGCTTCATCTCCCAAGCCCCTGCTTACACTTATCAAAAGTATGAGAACATGTCATAGATTTGGGATGAAGTGCTAGGTTTAAAAAGGCCCTTGTGTTTGTTAGCCTGGTAAACACCTATGAACGTACGAACCTATGAACTTATTTATCCGTAAAATACAGATGTACATCTGCATGTGTACATTTGCAATTATTTTTTTCATGTCTATGAATGTATTTATTTATATACAAAACAAAAACATATTTGCAGAACCACATAATTTCATGTACAGTGGGTATTGGTTTTATTATTACTTGAACTACATGCAGACATTTTTTTCCTAAAAAAAAGGATTTTGCTGTTGTAGGCCAGAAAATATATATTAGTCTAATAATTGTATAAGGCAGTCATTTCTTCTACAGTATTACACAATATTAACTGTACATACAAGATGGCTGAACTCTGTCAGCACCACACCCTAACCACAGTGAAGATTTGAAAAGGGGGGGTGAAGGATAGAGTATCAAGTGAATGATCAGCACACAGTTTAGTGAGAGAGATGACCAGTTATATTATTCCTGTGTACATTTCTACACAATCCCCATATATGCTTACATTTATTAATCAGAAAAATTTCACAACACACATTATTGTCTTGGAAGTATATGTGCTGCATCTATGCATAGCTCTCAGCTTCTTAAAACAAGAAATCTGAGCAAAACCTAAAATAAATGGAGGATAAAGGCCCAATAATTGGGACAGATTTTAAGCATTACTTTTAGAAACTTAGAAAGTTGTTAGAGTAACAAGGTTAAGTGTTAGCATGCATTTACTGAAGGATATGAAATCTGAAAATCAAATGTATGCCATTATCTAGTGACTTCAATCCCCAGTGATTTTCCAGAAAACCACAAATTTTATGAGGAGCAGAAGTAAAATATGAGGCTAAAATCTGGACATTCTGCAGAAATCTTTACAATTGAGAGGTACACATCTATATGTAACAAGAAATATATTTAAATATATTTTGTTTAATGAAGGTTGATCTGGCAAGAACTCAAAACTTCCTTTCAGTTATGACATTTTATGTGTGTAGAGCTTCTGCCTTTGCATAAAGGAAATACACAATATATTACTTAAATGCAACTTCAGTATGTAAAATATAATTGAAAGTAGAACCTAGACTGAAATTGTAAGGTAAGATTCCAGACAACACTCCTCCTTCTCCTCCAAACAAGCTGAGCAAACATGTAAAAATGCAGCAATTTAAATGAAGGTGCACTCCTACTATTTCAACTTGCACTAAAGGAATTATTAGCACACATGGATTAGGTGTAGTGTCTGTATGGCAATTCACACTTTATAGTTTTCATGTTTACTAAATGAAAGTATATTTTAGATAGTAATAAATATTTAAAGAACACACAGTTATATTAACAAGTGCAACAGTGCACCAGTAACTGCAATGCCTTGGAGAGCAGAACTAGTAGCCCTGAATTCATGAAGCTACATGCAAGAATAAGACTATTCTTGCATGGAGCGGTTCGTGTCCATTTAGAACAACAGAGCGCCTTGCATATGCATGAAGGCATGCTGCTGTTTAATCTACATGGACACGAACTGTGAATGAGTGTAGGGGGCATGTCCGAGTAGTGCATGGACACTAAACACACCCCCTGCACTCAGAAAGTGCCATGCAGCACCTTCTAAGCTGAACTGGCATAATATTAGAGATTTGCACTAATATTATGCCAGTATTTCAGTGTCAGCAGACACTGAAATTCTAATTGTGGAACTGAAAAAAAGTATGGGACAAGCATCTGGACATTCTGTGAAAATCCTGGCAGTGGAGAGGTATGCTCAGAACCCCTTAGTTCAATGAATCCAGACCAAGCCTGACAAAGTGGAGGGGACAAAGACATGAAAAGAGGGACATATCCAAAGTACGCCAGTAGATAAGCTGAGAAAGTTGATATAGTAACACCATATGTCCTAACATATATCGACTAAATATCACAATTCCAGGACTCAATTGTTTCTCATTAGTTAGTGACCTCAATCCCCATATCATCCCACTGATGTGTCAGGAATACACAACAGTTATGGGGACCAGACCAAAGATATCGGCCAGGCACCTGGACATCCTACAATTATGTAGACATAACACAGCAGTAGTGAAACTACACTGAGCTACCAAGCAAACTACAATCAGACTGACATAACACTACCCAAGTCCAGCTGTAGGGCTGTACACATGCATTAGCAAATATAACAGGCACTAGGGATGTAACACTAGTGGAAAACAGACACTGGTGTGAAAGTGCTTACCCCCAAAAAATTGCTCCACAGTCACAGCGACATACCAGTAAGCAAACTGAACACTACAGTATAATGACTGTGTGATCAACAAAATCCTGTTTGCCACTCACACATTACCCCTACATATACTGCCCCAAGTCACAGTGTAGTGGGAATTTTGAGGTGTTACAGGACATGTTATGGTCTGCATGTACAAACATATACAGGCAATAGGGAACCAGAAACTGGAGCAGCATGCACAGTCAGATAGAAAGGGCCCATGACACTGACATGTACCCCCTCCCTACACAGCCCAAATAACATGTACACAATACACTGCTACACAATCCTGATAGTCTTTTAACAATAGGCAGACATACACAGACCTCTCAAATGTACAGTTTCCCACAGAATGTATAGGCACAAGACTCATAGCTATGGCCGCTTCCTTGTTACATGTCTGGGGGTCTATGATATCACTGGGATGGTAGCAGGAATGAATGGAATAAATAATAATGCTACATACCTCTGAACCTCTTAGTATATGACATCTGGACAAAGCCTGACATAATTGGGGGATAGAAGCACAAACACAGGGGTGTATTGGACATATTGCTGTTATAAATGTAGACAGTTGCTGGTGTTACCAGCTTTGTTGTAACATATATTTTCTGAGGGATATGAAGTCAGCAACACCAACGGATGTTAGCATTTACTGACTGCATTCCCCAGATTATCCTACCGATTAGCCAAGGACAACAACTGTCTGGGGAACAGACCAAACATATGAGCCACACATCTGGACAGGGTCTAGGCCTCTGGACAGTGTAGAGATGTGGCTGCAGTCATGTAACAGAATGATAATTCCCTGACAGCTACTAAATATGTCACCCAGCACCTTATGAAGTGCAGTAAGACCAACATGACACTCCCCCACATCACCTCTGGGCAATTACCCATGTATATTCTAATATAGCATGCACTACAGGGATGGAACTGTAGTGAAAAGCAGAGAGTGGTGCAAAAATGTCCACCTAAACACGTTTGCACCACAGCCATAGCAAGATACCAATTACCAAAATGAACTCTAGAGTAGAATGACTGTCTGAACAAACATATCCTGATTGCCAGTCACACACTACACCAACATATACTGGCCCAATTCACAGTATACTGCTAATCCTGAGGTGTTACAGGACATTTCACAGTCAGCCCCTACAAGCATACAGACATGACAGACTGCCAGCAGCTGTAGCAGCATGCAGAGTCAGATAGGTAAAGGATGTATGATACTCACATCCTCTACTACCCTACTCCAGTAGGGGGTATGTAAGAATAGGAAATAGGAACTGTAACAGATCTCTCAACAAGACTTGCTGTACTGATATATTGCTGATCAGAACCTATGGCCATAGCATCCAGGTCTGTCTGCAGAGACATAGATCATAGGTCAGGCCCCTGAGTCACCCAGGAAAGGTTGGCTCACATATGACTACTACTGCAGTGTGTGTTGAGCAATACTGACTATGACAATGCTAAGCCAGGTACTGGGATGTCATACATATCCATATCTTACTTGTGAATACAACTATGATATACTTGATTGTCTCAGAAATGTGAGAGACTTACTTATACATGGTATTTGCATAGTAAAGTACTGTTGCACATGTGTGTGTGTTGAACAGCATGTGATATACTGAGCTCATACCATTAAACTGTCCACTGTTATGCACACTGACCATATGTGTGCCTCATATTTGTAGTCATTTACTCATACAGTTGTATTATGTCTGGCAAATCACTGGCAATCTGTGAAGACTGACATTACAACATCTCCTTCTTTTTCTTCTGGCTGTTCCTGTTAGGGGTCGCCACAGTGGATCATCTGTTGCCATGTCTGCCTGTCCTCTGCATCCACCTCTGTCACACCAACCACCTGCATGTCATCTCTCACCACATCCAGGAACCTTATCTGAGGCCTTCCTCATTTCCTCTTACCTGGCAGCGCCATCCATACCATCCTTTTCCCAATATACTCAGCATTCCTCTGCAGCACATGTCCAAACTGATGTAATCTTGCCGCTCAGGCTTTGTCTCAAAACCATCCAACATGGGCTGATCTTGTCATATACACATTGCTAATCCTGTCCACCCTCATCACAACCAGTGCAAATCATAACATTTGTAACTCTGCCACATCCAACTGTGACTCCTGCCTTTTTGTCAATGACACTGTCCCCAACCCATTTAACATGCTGGTCTCACTATTCTGTTGTAGACCTTCCCTTTCACTGTTACTGGTACTCGTCTGTCAAAAATTAGTACTGACACTCTTCTCCACCCTCTCCATCTTGCCTGTACTCTTTTCTTCTTCACCTGTCCTCCACAGTCGTCATTACTCTGAAATGTTGATCCCAGTCATTTATACTCATCCCCCATTGCCAGCTCAACTCCCTGTATCCACAACATTCCACTACCCACCCTCTCATTCACACACAGATATTCAGTCTTAGTTCTGCTGACCTTCATTCCTCTCCTCTCTAGAGCATATCTCCACCTCTATAGGGTCTCCTAAATCTGTACCCTACTCTCAGTACAGATCACAATGTCATCTGCAAGCACCATAGTCAACTGGGACTCCTGTATGATCTTGTCTGTCAAACTGTTCATCACCATTGCAAATGCGAAAGGGCTCACAGCTGATCCTTGATGTCGTTCTACCTCCACCTTAAATGCATCTGTCACTCCCGCTGCAGACCTCACCACTGTCACATCACCTTGTACATATCCTGTACCAGTCTTACATATATCTCTGCCACTCATGACTTCCTCATACAACACCACAACTCCCCTCTAGGCACCCTGTTGTATGCGTTCTCTACGTCCAGAAAGACACAAAGCAACTCCTGACCTTCTCTGTACTACTCCATCAACACCCTCAGAGCAAACATTGCATCTGTAGTGCCCTTACCTGGCATGACAACATACTGCTGACCACTACTCATCACCACCCTGCTTAACCTAGCTTCCACTACTCTTTCCCATGACTTCATGCTGTGACTAATTAATGTTATTCCTCTGTAGTTACTACAGCTCTGCACATCAACCTTATTCTTAAAATGGTCCACAAACACTTTCTCTCCACTCCACATGCAACCTCACACTTTCCAAGATATCATTAAACAATCTGGTGAAAAACACCACTGCGATTTCCCCTAAACACCTCCATGATACCACAAATATGCCACGTGGACCAACAGTCTTTCCTGTATTCATCCTCTTCATAGCTATTCTTACTTCCTCCTTGGTAATCTGTTGCACTTCCTGATTCACCATACCCAAATCATCCAACCCTCTCTCTCTGATTCTCTTCATTCATCAGCTTCTCAAAGTTCTCTGTCCATCTGCTCAACAGACTCTCCTCACTTGTGAGTACATTTCCTTCATTATCCTTTATCACCCTTATCTGCTGCACATCTTTCCTAGCTCAGACCCTCTGTCTAGCCAACTGGTACAAGTTCTGTCATCCCTCCTTAGTGTCCAACCTGTCATACAAGTCATCATATGCCTCATCCTTAGCCTTTGCCATCTCTCTCTTTGCCATGCACCTCATCTCCTTATACTTTCCTCATTTCTCCCACAATCCCACTCCTTCATCTCCAACTTCTTTCTCTGTATACTGTCCTGTACTTCCTCAGTCCACCAGCAGGTGTTCTTGTACTCCTTCTTCCAGCCACATGTCACACCAAGCACCTTTCTAGCCATCTCCCTTACTAGCTCTGCTGTACTTACCCAGATATTGGTAAATTGTCACTGCCACTCAGTGCTTGTCCTAACTCTTTCCTGAACTCCACCTCACAATCACCCTTTTCCAATTCCCACCATCTGATCCTTGGTGCTGCCCTCACACTCCTCCTCTTCTTGATCATCAACATCATCTTACAGACCAACAGTCTCTACCTAACTACACTTTCCCCTGTCACCACTTTACAGTCTTCAATATCCTTCAAACTGGCCCTCCTACATTAGATATATTCTAACTATGTGCATCTCCCGCCACTCTTGTATGTCACCCTATGCACCTCCCTCTTGTTACAATATGTATTCACCACAGCCATGTTCTTCCTTTTTGCAAAATCCACTACCATCTCACCATCTGCATTCCTTTGCTTAACACCATACATACCCATCCCTTCCTCATCCCCTCCGTTTCCTTCACCAACATGGCCATCAAAATCTGCTGCAATCACAACTCTCTCACCCTCGGGTACAGTCATCACCATGACATCCAACTGACTTCACATTTCTCTTTCTCATCCACCACACAAGAAACTTACGTAGCATATGCACTAGCAACATTTATCATTACACCATCCATTTCCAGATTCATAAACATCACTCTATCAGACACTCATGTCATCCTCCAAAAATACCCTTGGCATACTGTTCCATCAGCATAACCCCTACCCCTTCCCCCTCCCATCCACACACTGATAGCCCAATTGTGACCGGCTCCAATACACTTATCTGTACTCTCCTTCCATCTGGTCTCTTGCACACATAGTATATCCACCTTCCTCTGCCCATCATATCAGCTAGATCTGTCCCTATACCAGTCATACTGCCAACATTAAAAGTTCTTACCCTCACTACTACACTCCTAGCATTTCTCCTCTTTTCCTGCCATATGAGTGTTGGACATCATCCAGGTTATGTCTGTGAATGCAAAGGTTACTGTGCTATTGAATGACTCAAGTGTGTTAGAGCAATATTAAGACAGTGTCACTAATTTGGTCCCATTGTCCCCATGTATATGTGGTGTCCTACAGATGTCCTGCTCTAACCTGTTGAGAGGGATGACTGGGCAGCAAGAGTGTGTATACAGTGTGCCATACTGACATAGAACAGAAATGTATATCGGGTATTACTTGTGCACATGTCAGTATGAGTAGGTGTATCTGGCTGCCTCATAACAACAGACATGAGATGCAAAATCTTAGTTAAATAAGTTGTACATGGTGTACATGTGTGTGATCTTAGTTACTGTGCATCCAACAGAGTGACATTTCTACAGCTACTGGTTGTTGCATTGCCCTGACACAACCATGGGTAATATAATAAGCATGATTATCTGTTTGAAATTGGAGAGGTGTCCAGCTGTGTTATGACTGTGTGTCCAGGCCTACTACGAACAGCTATATGAACACCAACATAGTTGTATGGACTCAGCAATACCTTACTCGTAAAACCTGCCTCTACCAAAGTAGAGTAATCCCCTTTGCTGGACAGCAGCAATACACAAACCACAGACTTGTTTCCTATATTGGCTGTACTGGGCAAATAAGAGCTGGCACCAACTTGGCATCAACTCAGCCATTGTCTGATCAAGCATATAAGGTCACAGGTGGAATACTGTAAGGCTAACTATGAGTACAAATTGGATACATCCACCAAGGCCAATCACAAGGCCTTCTTCACATATTTATTTATTTTTTATTTTATTTTACATTTGTTGACCGGGCTAGTCTAACTGGATATATGTCCATTTTCAGTAGAGGCCCGGGGAGAAAAGCTCCTGCAAGTTACAAAGACAAGTATACAATATAACAGTAGACAAGTTTACAGAAAAATCGTTAGATACAATAAAAAAATGACATGAAATAAAAACAGTAACAATTTTAGTAAGGGATACTCATAAAAAAGAAGTAAGACTTTTTTTTTTTTTTTTGCAATCTCAGAGGCAACACACCAACCCACCCTGTAATGGTGGTCAGTCAGACCACATACACACAACATAGCTATAGCCAACCTGCTGCAGATAGGTTTAGGGCAAACATCACCCCCTGGTTCAGCGTCGCTATAGGTGGATATGCACAGCACTCACACCCCCTACCCTCATCACCAGTGAGCAGGTACATATCGCCTACAAGAAGACAACAAACATAAGTATCCATGGGACCTGATAACATCCCAGTCCACATCCTACATGAACTCAGGCATGTGCTCCCAGCTCCATTACACACTGTAGTCACACCAAGCCTTGGCACCATCAACACCCCATCCACAGTGAAGATGGAAAATGGCATTGCTCTACACAGACATAAATGAGGAGTAGAGGATTATGAAATTAGCTAGCCCTCATTTTGGGGAATATGACACATTAGGACCAGCAGTGTAATACAAGCAGATACAGTGCTGATATATTACAGGGGAATGTTGTGGTTGTGAGTGGTGGCTATTGGTATTCAATGTAGCTGTGCAGGTTCTGTACATACTGTTGCCAAATGTATGAGGTCCTGTAATGTGTTTCCTTTTTTATGTCTTCCAGGTGCAATGTCACATCAGCAAAGGTCTGCTTTCTCAGTGGCTGAGACAAATATAATCATAGAAGCCATACTACAGAACCATGCCATAATGTTTGGCTAGAGCCAGCAACATCTATGGGAGAGGACCTGCCTGTGGGATGACCTAGTACACAGGGTAAATGATGTCTGCCTGCACACATGTACACATGAGCAGGTCTGGCATTGTGCAAATGACCTCATACACCATGACTGGCAAAGGACTGCTGCAGTGGCCAGGGACCACACAGCCACAGGTGGGGGCCCAACCATGCAGCCCCCACTGACACCCACTGAGGAGCTCCCATCCCAGTACAACATCAGGGTACAGACCCCCCACATGCTGGAGGTGGGTGGCACCCAGACAATGGACAAGGAGTTTGCAGGTAAGGACCCAGTGGAGATTATTAGACTAGTGTAGCAGACATATTTGTATTTGTAGAGTATTTACATGCATGTGTCAGGTGAGATTGCAGTTGTGGATGGGGGATTCTAATGTACAGAAGTGCACATCTATGGTGAAGGACAGCAAATTGTGTAGAATTGGGGGTTGTACTGTAAATGTGCAGACATGCTACATCCATCCTATACAATGTCACATGTGAGTCTGCTGATAATACTTCTCTCCCACAACTACCTAGGTCCATCAGGTCTGCATGTAGGATGGCAGCCTGAAGCTGGTGAGTACGGAATTGTTCTGTTGTGGTTTGCCAATACCATAGGCATGTGAAGGCCATGCAATGTACCATGCACAAAACTATCACTCATAGCCATATGCTTTATGTGCATGTTCACTTGTGGTGGGGTAAACTGCATTGCATCACAGTGGTCACCACAGGGGACTATCTGAAGAGAATGTAACATCCATGTAGCATACCTCACAACCTTTTAGTGCAAGACTTCTGGACAGAGACCAACAAAATGGGGGGACAAATTGACTAAGGTAGAGACATGTGTGAAACATTGCTCTCATACAGTGGATATAAACAGTGTACACACCCCTGTTAATATGCCAGGTGTTTGTGATATATACATATATATATATATATATATATATATATATATATATATATATATATATATATATATATACATATATATAAATTGAGACCACAATATGTCAGTTCACACCTTTTCCAACCTGTAATGTGACCTATGATATGAACAATTCAGTTGTAAAACCAATCAATCTGTTGGGTACCAAATAAGGAGTATACAAACCTTACAATAAGCTGGATGCATATGTCCTTTCAAATAATATTTTATTGTAGCAGCTTGTGATTTACTGACAGCATTCAGTCTGCTTGGGTACACACCTGCCATCAACTAAAGGCACTCTGAGTAACACCAAATAACAGTCTGCTGTCCAAGTACGATAGTCATGACATTTGCTCAGTTGCCTGCAACAGCAATAGACATGGCTTGCAGACAGCTTACAAAGTAGCAAAGGGATCTCATATTTGAAAGGGATCAGTCAAGAGTGGGGTACAACATTACCACAGCATTGCATACACCATGAAACACAGTGGAGAAAGTTGTCAAAAGGTGGATTGAATATGGGACAACAGTGCTGTTGAAAAGAACCTGATGTCCCTCCAAAAATGATGACAAGACATGTCAAAACCTGGTCAGGGAGGCTGCCAGGAGACATAAAACAACACTGAAGAAGTTGCAGGAATCTCTTGCAAGTACTGGTGCTGTCTACTACAAGTGAGAAGACTCTCCCATATTCTGCATACGTCTGGCCTATGGGTTAGTATCAGAAGATGGAAGCATTTCCCCACACCAAAAAACATCCAGTGGTGGATACAGTTTCCAATACAGCACATCAAGTCTCCCAAAAGCATGTGTGAAAATGTGTTATGGTGTAATGAGACTATGGATTGACCTCACAGCCACAATACCAAAATGTATGTGGGGTGCACAAGCAACACCCCTCTTAACCTGAGCACCAACATCCCCATGGTGAATCACGCTGGTGGCAGTGGCCTGCTGTGGCGATGCTATTCCAAAGCCAAAACTGGGCCTGTAGTCATGGTGGTGTGAATTCTGAACAGTTCCAAATAACATCCATGTCTGGTCCAAATCCATCAGGCATCTACAAGAATGCTGAAGATGGGGAGGGGGTGTCAGCCTTCAACGTGACAAAGACCCGAAGCATACACCCAAAGCTACCTATAAAAGGCTCTACCTGAACACACTCATGGTTATGGATTGGCCCAGCCAGAGCATAGACCTACACCAGATAGACAAAATCCAGTGTGACCTGATGAGGGCTGTGAACGTGATCTGCCCTTGCAATCTGACAGAGTTGGGTGGCCTTTGCGTGGAAGAGTGGCCAAATAATGCCAAGTCAAGATGTGCCATGCTGATAGACACCTTCACAAGAAGAGTGAATGCTGTAAGTCACTTACAAGGTGCTTCAACAAAGTATCATTTAAGGGTGTGCACACTTATGCAACCACCATATTGTACATATTGTAATCATTATATTTTACACATAACACATTTGTTTGTTTATTGATTAGATTGCAAAGGTCATATTTTTAGTTACATGTAGTAAAACTGGCTGAAATGCATGTTGTTGAGGGCTGTGTGTCATGCATGCCACCATTTGGGTAATGTGCAGTCTGTGTAACAGATTTGTGCCACCTCACCTGTATGTGTGTGTGTGTGTGTGTGTGTGTGTGTGTGTGTGTGTGTGTGTGTGTGTGTGTGTGTGTGTGTACCAGCCAACCTCAGACTGCAGGTATTAATGTACATATGTTGTCTTCCCCTCACAGGTGGTGATGGGGTTTGGGTTCCCTCCTGCTTGGAAACTGATGTCATTATGTCTGCAAAGTCTGACAATGATGATAGGAATAGTGCGGTACAGGTGGAGTTGTCAGGGGCTGAATTGGTTGGCATCCCATGCTTGTCCAGACCAATCCCACACACAGTGACAATGCCCACACATACCCCATCACCAGTGGCCACAGATAATGGACAATTTGCAGGTGGTGACATTGAACAGGCTAGTGTGGTGACTATGGCAGGTGTGAGTTTAGACACTGGTCATAGCCAGAGTGCAGGTGAGGTCCCACACAGGCAGATGTACAGGGCTGCTCACAAGAGGACTGCTGCTCATCAATCCACTGTCACAAGTGCCACAGCAGGAGTACCCATACTCATGTTTTGGGCTGTCATGGATGCACAGGCATGTAGTGAATGCCACACCAGATAAATACTCAGAGTGGGGGATGCAACTCTTCCGGATTTACGTGGCAACATATATGACCTTGTTGAGGCCACACATCAAAATACTGTATGTCATGAATAGATGGTGGGGTGAGACCTTGGCAATCCTCGACAGTGGCATGTCTGTACTATAGCATGTGGTTGGAGATGGACATCAGACACATGGACGTAGGTCAGCACCAACAACAGCTGAGAGTCTACGGGGCTGTGCACCTTTACACTCCTGTAGGGGGGGGTTGCTGTCCACATCACACCAGAGCAGGCCATAGGCATGTGGTTCTGTCCAGTCCTGTCAGGGTCATGGATCCAGCAGACAGCAGTCACAATCAGGAAGCAGTACTGCATCTGGCCTTGTACCTGGTGGTGCCAGTGTTACCCCTGGCAGGACCAGTTCCTATGTCTGTGGCTGGAAACAGTGAACTGGACACCCTGTCGTGCATGGTCCACAACTGTCCAATGTACCCCTGTGTAGAGCAGCCACATGGTGTGTCTGTGTGCATACATACACACACACACACACACACACACACACACACACACACACACACACACACACACACGCACACACACACACACACACACACACACACACACACACACACACATCTGTATCACAGGCAGGTTACCTCCTGACACACACAGCACCTCTGCACAGCCCATCTATTGGATACCCCTCCAAACATACACACATAATGTCAACCATATGGTCCAGCCTAGGCCTCTGGCAAACCCACACCACACCCTGTGCATATGATGATACCTGTGTCACATCCCTGTCATCCATCTCATTAATGCAGGGGCATGCAAATATGGGTCCGATGCACAAGGTGAATATAGTACAGTGTAGCTATGTAATACTATGTAAGATGCTGTCTGCTTGCATTTTTTATGGGTACACATACAGGTGTATGTAGCTTATTAGCCAGGATACATTATTGCTGTTAGTACCACTGACTGAATGTAGGCTGACATGCTGTATTCTATTTGTGTTCCAGGTGTCTGTGTATCAGCAGGCTGTGGCCCTGCAGGCATTCCCAGCTGTGAGTATAACAGAGTGGGAATACACCGACTGTGTCATAGGCAAGGTACAGCTTTATATGTACATATACCAGGTGTGTATACATGCAACAGTGTGTGAGGGACACTGTTGTCAGACAGTGTGACTTTGCATACACACCCCTTGTCACATATAGGTAGCCTTCAGACATATCAGCTCAGTGTTGTGTAGTACCACAGGCTCATACATACAGAAAAGGTTACTGCAGTACTATCAGCAGGTCCTAGCCATTACATTAACTGCAAGAGATTCACCTGTCAACATCTGTTGGCCCTGCCATTTTTTTACCATACATTCAACCCTGATGCAGTTGATCTGGGCATGCATGATACTGTGTATGACAGGTTTATGGTATGTATTCCTGAGTTCACCGGGTGGAGCAGGAAGACAAAATGGTATATCCTTTGCATACGCACAGCAAGGACTGACACAGGGGATGTGCACACAGTAACATAAACACAGTTGGCAATAGACAGATTAGTAAAGCTACATTTCCACCTTGATGTACTGTACTACTACATACACATGACATGCCCCACATAGATTATATGCATGGGACATAACACACTACCTCTTACAACTCGTAATGTTTTGAATGCCTTCATGGTTGGTGAGATAACCCACCAGAAATAGGATGTGGAGTCATGTATTGCTCCTATAAGCCTGGATAAGTGGTAGTGTGGCAGACATTATATCAGCATAATGTTTTGGTCAGGTATGATGCCAGATGCTGGCATGTGTGTTACTACTCTCAATGTGGCCAATTTGGCAACAATATCACATACATGGGCATTGTTAAGGGACACAGACCACATATAGGTTGCAAACATCTGGATATTCCATAAACATCTGTAGATATGACTGGCATGGCGTGCACAATGGTTTAACATGCTACATGTGAGACAGATGCTGTTACCATATATCTAAAGTAATGCCATTGGGGGTGGTAAACAGGAGTGGATGGTACACAAACCAAAATGGTATCAGCCAAACAGAATATGATCTTCATCCAAAGACACCTAGCACCACACACACACACACACACACACACACACACACACACACACACACACACACACACACACACACACACACACACTTGCCAATGTTGAGATTAGAACCCCTACTTATGTTATTTCTACTATAGTGGTATGCAGTTATCAGACATGCCATGGATCTTACATAATTTCATCAACTCCCAAGGTATTTCTAAGGTGAATGACATCAGCAGGCCTAGTAAAGTAGAGTGATGGGAAGTTTACAGGGTGGTACACAGCTCAAAATGGTATAACACACACAGTATATGATTATCACACAAACAGTTGCCATTAGTGAGATTAGAAACCCTACCTATTGAGCTTTTTTTTTTTTGCTATAGTGTTACACAGTTACCAGATGCACCACAGAGCTTACATAATTGTATCTAGTCCAAAGGTACTTCTAAGGAGAATGACATCAGCAGGCCTAGTAAAGTAGAGTGATGGGAAGTTTACAGGGTGGTACACAACTCAAGATGGTATAACACACACAGTATATGATTCTCACACAAACACAAACAGTTGCCACTAGTGAGATTAGAACCCCTACTTATCTAGTTATTTCTACTATAGTGTTACACAGTTATCAGATGCACCAAGGAGCTTACATAATTTCACCTAGTCCCAAGGTACTTCTAAGGTGAATGACATCAGCAGGCCTAGTAAAGTAGGGTGATGGGAAGTATACAGGGTGGTACACAACTCAAAATAGTATAACGCACACAGTATATGATTCCCATACAAACACACACTTAGCCAATATTGAGATTAGAACCCCTGCCTATCTAGTTATTTGTACTATAGTGTTACGCAGTTATTGCACACACTACAGAGCTCACTAGGATGACAATTGGCCAAAGGTGCTGATAACTGCACAGTTGAGGTAAGCTGTTACAGGTGCCAGAAAGTCTGCCTTCAGTTTTCCCCTTAGCTCTTGCTAGTTCTTTCTCTCCTGCACTTCAGATAGCCTAACAGCTTTGCACTTCAACAAGTTTTTTATCAATTATTCTAGCACACCTGAGAGCGATCATCAGCAGTTGTTCTTCACAGAATTAGCTCCAGCACTTAGTAGTTATGACCACCCTTCCTGGCATGATTAAAGTGCAGTTCTCTGTGCTTTTGCCCATTAACCTGGTGCACTTGGGCATTCTGAGGCACTGTTGCAACTGCCTCATGTAGATAGACAACCCTCTCCTGCAAACTCCCAACACTCAGACTTGTGAGAGATACCCCTATATCACTGAATTGGAAGACATGCACTCTCCAGTGAAGAGTGGACTAGCTGGTCAAGAGGAGAAGGGTCAACACCTGCAACAAACTACGTGGAACACATACCCCACCAGAACACCCACTATCACAGCTCTGACATGCAAACAATAACCACACACCCACCTTCACAGAGGCACTCAATAGACATTTACCCATACAGTGGAGACCACCAAGACAGACATCCATTCAACCACCACAATGCAGCACAAATCACAGGACACATATCTCACCTACACAGTGTGCCCCTCAACCTAAGCCCCAAAGGCCAACCACCTTGCCTGATACAGTAACCATAGATGAATTAATATTGAGGCACACAGATGTCCCATTCACTAGGTTGAGCATGGAGGAGGTAACAGTCACCTCTCTATCAGGTGCCAGAATCCAACACATAACATACCCAGTTAGGTCACTCCACGACAACTACAAGTATCACTCTGTCATTGTCCATGTGCATGTGAATGACCTGAGACGCACCTCCATGGACTATATGAAAAGAGATATGGTGGAGATCTCAGATTATGTGGGCCAGGCAGGTATGAAAGTAGCCCTGAGCAGTATACTACTTTCACCCAGAATGATACCACAGTACAAACAACTAATGATTGACTTCTGCAATTGGCTTAAGTGTCTGTTGTAACTCCCATGGGATCCAGTATCTGTCTGCTTGGGATGACATGATTGACAGACTGCGATGGCTTGCCAGAGATGGTCTGCATCTGTCACCCCTGGATTTCCAGGTACTGGCTAAGTTTCTTGCCACCGCTATAGTGCCTTCTTAGATGGTGTTGCAAATCAAATTACCACCATAACAGTTATACATATAAGCAAGCTGAGGGTCATGCTGCTCAACACTAGACATCTTCATCTTGAGTTGCTGCCACTTGAAGCACTCCTCAAATTGGAGAACATTGACACTTGTGCTGTAACAGACACCTGGTTTACAGCAGCAGACAGCACCCCTGCACTACCAGCCTATAACTCATTCCACAGCTGTCAGCCCAAAACATGGACCACAGCTACAAAGGTGGTGGTGTCTCCATATTAATAATGGATATGCACACATCCATAGTAGTATCCCAGCATAATGCATCTGAGATACGTCAGGTACAACTGACATTGGGTAATAGTGTGATCCAGGTCATAGCCTGCTATAGGTCCACAGCCATATCCCTAGACTTTCAATCCACATTCCTCAACACCCTGGAATCTCTCAAGGTCCAACCCAACACTCTCATACTAGGAGAGTTCAACTACCCCTCCATCGACTGGGTAAGATACTCAAGCACCAATACACTGGCCCAATGCTTCCTGGAATTCATCAGTTCCAATGCCTGGATCAGCTCATTCTGACACCCAGTAAAGGAAGCAACATCCTTGACCTGTGTTGATTACTAACACAGAGTAATCACCATGGAAATCCGCATCTCACCCACACACCCCACAAAGGTAACTACCTTGAAAAAAATTTCCAAAGCTGACTTTGGACTCATAAGAACATAGGGGGCTAACTTCACAGCACCCATGCCAATGGAAAATGACTGCATGAATGCTGAATCATACACAAATGCACTGCACAAATATGTACATCAATGCATGGAACTAGCCCTACCCAACAGAACCATGACACTCTCCTCCAAACACTGGAGGCCAATCTGGTGGTCCCCTGCCATTAATAACCTGTACGACAGAAGGAAGAGACTGTTGCAGAAAAAGGTGGAGTCCCAAGAGTGGCAAAACTCACTTATTAGCCTCAACAACAACTTGAGATCCCTCATGAAATCATCTAAAGCCACCTATGATATCATAATTGCAGCAGACACTGACAACAATCACAAATCATTTGATAGTGATATCAAGAACCTCCACGCCAATACCCAGAAGTGCTCTGAGTTACTGCACAATGCTACCTCCTATACTGAATCAGCATATATTGTCAACATTCTTGTCAACACATTCAGTGGCAGTTTACCCATCTCTCCCCCAGGGAAAGAATCATAATACCAGAAGAATGCCAGGCACCCAGGATAACTGCCACCCAGGTTACATCTGCATTGTTCATTAGCAAGAATACAGCTTCCATGAGACCCCAAATTATCTCTTGCTGTGTTCTACATGAGCTACAAAGATACCTGGAATCACATCTGTGTGCCCTGTTCAGTCACAGCCTCACCTCAGGTTTTGTCCCTCCCATATGGAGCAATGCTGCAGTCATCCTTCTCCACAAAGATGTGGCAACTACAGACCCTGTGAATTATCAGTCCAGTAGCCTGATGAGTTTGATATATACAGCTATGGAGCACATCATCAGGGACCTGAGCGACAAACATATAGGTAATCTCCTAACTCTGGTCCTCACACAGTTTGGCTTTGTAAAAGGTGAGATCATGGCTGCTCAACCTGGATGACTTCTTTGAGTCAGTCACCAGGGCCATGTATGACAGTAAGGCACTGCCTACATCAATCTGGCCAAGCCTCCTGATACCATTCTTCGGTAAGGACTTATGGATGAACACACCAAACTAGGCATCAACCCTTATATCACTAGGGAGTTTGCAAATTGACTCACAGATAGAACATACAGTGTGAAAGTAGTGAGCTCCAAGTCAGACTGCCAGCCAGTCATGAGTGGAGTCCCACAGGGATCAGTCCTGGATACTCACCTGTTCAGCATGTACTTCTCAGGAGCCCAGGCCAACACAAAGGAACTCTGGCTGACCAAATTCACAGACAACTGCAAGCTGGGAACCATCATTAACTCCACAAGTGATGCAGACATCCTACAGAAAGACCTCATTGAGACCACTGACTGGTGTGGAAACCATGGCCTGAAGCTTAACACCACAAAATGCATCATTAGCCCCTTTGGTAAAATCTCAGTTCCCAAGAAGTACCACATCGATGGGAGCCCAATGAACACTGTAGGCATTATAAGAGATATGGGGACACAGGTTGACAGCAACCTCTCCTTTAACCACCACATTGCCACTGTGGTCAGGAAATCCTTCTATATGGCACATCTCATTACCAAGGGTTTTGCATCCAGGAAGAAGGAGGTCATTGGCTCTGTGTACTCCTCCCTCATTACACCAATTATCAAGTATAATTGGCCATTTGGCATGTACCTCACTAGACACCTGCAACAGCTGGAGAGGCCACAGAAGTACCTCACAATGAGGATCCTTGGCATTAAACACATGTCCTACACAGACAAACATCATGACATCAGCAGGACTGATAAAGTATGCCAGTGGGTGGGACACTTATCAAATCACTTCTTTCTACAAACATACACACTTAGACACCCACACACACATTTGCCAGATCTGAGAGTAGATCCCCTGCCTATCTAGTTCTTTGTACTATAGTATTACACAGTTATTGCATGCACTACAGTGCTTACTGGGCTGATAACTGGCCAAAGGTACTGATAAGCAGAATGACACCAGCAGGAGTGATAAAGTAGGGCATTGGGTGGGAGACTTATCAGAACACTTCTTCTTACCAACATACATACACACACTCATTTCTTAGCTCTGAGATTAGAACTCCTATCTAGCAAGTGATTTGTATTATTGTGTTACACAGTTATCACACACTCTAAAGAGATTACTGGGCTGACAATTGGCCAAAAATGCTGATAAGGGGAATGACATCAGCAGGAGTAATAAAGTAGGGCAGTGGGTGGGAGACTTATCAAAATACTTCTTCTTACAAACATACCCACACAGTCATTTGCCAGATCTGAGATTAGAACGCTTGTCTAGCTAGTGATTTTACTATTGCATTACACAGTTATCACACAGACTTTGGAGCTTACTGGGCTGACAAGTGGACAAAGGTGCCAATAAGGGGAATGACATCAGCAGGACTGATAAACTGGGTCACTGGGAAGTGTTGTGGGTGGGAATGGCCTAAAACTGTTTCACATACAAACAAACACACATACACCACCTCACTCTCACATACACAGCTGTCACTCACACACACACACACACACACACACACACACACACACACACACACACACACACACACACACACACACACACACACAGTTGCCACTATGAGATTAGAACTCCTACCTATCTAGTTATTTCTACTATAGTGTTATGCAGTTATTGCATGTGCTACAGAGCTTATATGGGTGATCAGTGTCCAATGGTACTTCTAAGGTGAATGAAAGCAGCAGATTTTGTGAAGTAGGGCAATGTGAAGTGTACTGAGTGGGAAGAGACTCCTAATACTTGGACCTATGTAGACACATACAGACACACACACACACACACACACACACACACACACACACACACACACACACACACACACACACACACACACACACACACACACACACACACACACACACAGGTGATGTGATATTATAAACTCAACCTCAGTACTGTTACACAATGCGTCTCTCCTTTTATGCTGGCACATGCAACTGTTTACAACTGGTATGCCACTGTCCACAGCAGGACATCACTGTATGCCATTCAAGGTATCTGTGTGTGTGACTCACTCTGCCTGTGTCTCCCTGTGTCTCTCTCTGTATCACTGTCTGTCTCTCAGTTCCCCACATCTATGTGTGTGCACGCTTGACATATGTTATCTGTTGCTTATATATATATATATATATATATATATATATATATATATATATATATATATGTATATATATATATATATGTGTGTGTGTGTGTGTGTGTGTGTGTGTGTGTATCTCACACAACGGATGCAGATATATCACATATTGGGCCATCTACATCTAGCTGAGGATAATCCTGTCTGATGTGTGTGTGTGTGTGGGGGGGCAGTTGAGATGTACATAGCTGTCTGTATGCACAGACATATATACACAATACAGTCTTATATTCCGATGTGGGTTCCAACATGTCCTGTGATGCTCTAAGTGTAGGAGCATGCCCAGAGTGACCTTCTATAGTTAGGGTGGGACTCCATTCCAGTGATAGGTGTACCCCAGTCCAGGGTTTTGTGTGTGACAGCCATACCTCTCAGGACTACACAGGACTATCCTCAGGGTGCTTGTTTTGTTAAGCAGACATTTTCTGACAGATCTGTAATCTGAAACTGCAATGCATTGTGTCATTACCTAGTGCCAGACATCCTAAGATCATCACAGTGCTTTACCAGAGGAATACTAGTTGTATGATTCATGGACCAATATTATGAGGGCAGCTATGTAAATTCTTGCCCAACAAGGCCATTTGTGAGGTGTGGCTACAGCCAGTGTAGTAATGACACACAGCTGTGTAAACAGTCCAGCAACTTGGTGATATACTGGCTGGAGATCTCCTGCTTGTGTGGTATCTTTCTAACCTGAGATGTCATATCCTTCTGTGCGCATACCTCTGACCTGTACATTTTTGGCGGGTTGTCCAGGTGTTGGGCTAGAGGTTTCATCCTTTCTACATAAACTTGGGTTTTTATGGTAGGTTAGTTACATATAATTGAAGTGTGATGTTACAAAATAATACAGATATTACTGTTTCTGAATACATAACATTCAGACAATTCCCACTACTGCAAAACCCTCACCCTATCAACTTTCTCAGTATGTAAGGACAATATTTACAGCACATGCCTATCATTGTACCTTTGTTCCACTTTTCTTTCTGCCCTTGTCTAGAAATCTTGCTGTCAGAGGTTGGGAGTTATGGGCATGGGTACAAAGTGCATTCGACTGTGCAGGCATGTCCATTATTTGTAAAAGCAAACACAAGAAAAAGGATTATTGAGAATGATCACTGGCAACAGTACCACAAAGCACTTATATTCACAAAAGCCTTGGCACCTCTGCTACACATCCTTCAAGATGCCACTAATATGTGTAGCATATTCCACATAGCACTGTGATTTCCAGGTATGTCAGTGGCAGAGCAGTGGATGTCACTGACATGTATAACAGTTGGCACTGCAGTTATCTGCACATGGCCCTGTCAAAGGCAGCACTGTACCTAATGCAGTACAAGATGACTGCCAGGAGAACGTGCTGGCCAGATCCAGACGGTATTAACCACACATACACATAGCTCATTGACCCCTGCATATTGTGGATAGGCAGCATGTTTTCATGTGTATTGGTACAGCCCTGCCAATGTGTGCTATGCTGCTATTTCCATGCAAACATATATGTTACTGCAGTTGTGTGGGTATAGGGGGGCACACCTGTCCACTGTACACATTTGCACAGACTGGGCTGATATTTGCTTTACATTTTGGTTACATTTACTATACTATTGTGTCCTGTCTTGGGGACTGGAGGAATATCAGTAAAGAGCCCAGGTCATATTGTACTGGCATACACTTGAGTTTCAGACTTCTTACCCTTCATAGCTTTACTGAAACTGTGGGTCCTGCTGTGCTATCATTGTGTGAGTCTGTAGGGGTTAATTCAACATTGCTGCCATGTGTGTGCCTTTACCAGACAATCCTCTGTGGTTTACTACAGCTGACTTGCTGTGTGGGTGTGAGGGGTGGTTATGGGACCCCCACCCTGACATTGTTGCTGTGACCTATGACCCCTCACTTAGTTGTCCCCACACCTATACTGCAGTGGGATTTGCCACCTTGGGTACTACTGCATAGTGTGTGGAGGCCAGTTTTAGCCAGACATTTCCTGGTGTCCCACATATCTGTCAGCCCCAGTAGGCCACCCCATTACCTTGCATGCATGCAGCATTACCATAGACATGCTAGCAGAACATACTAGTTAATTTGTTTATTGTTAAAAACACTGACTTACCTTGTGCTTGCAGCAGTTATGAGGACAGTTCTTGAGGGCTGCCTATGTTGGATGCACACAGTACACTGCCTATATATGGTAAGTTACAGGTAATGTGATGTGTGTGTCATCCATTTTACTGTGTGTGCGAGTCAGAGAGAGGTGTCAGTCCTTGGGGTCCCTACAGTGTCAGTGTGTGTGCTATGCATTGCTGCTTTGCCAAGGCATGAGCATACTTGGCATGCCTCTGTCTGCCTATGGGAGCAGGCTCAGGGGCCTCCTCCTGTGAGTCCCTCTGTGCCTGTGGGGACCTTGGTAATGGTAGTGGGCTGTGTGGCCCTTCTCCATGCTATTCCTGCTGCATCTGTTTCTGCAGGATCATATTGTGTAGCATGCCACATACTATGAATATGTGTGCACATGTGGCGTGAGAGTACTGCAAGGCTCCACCAGATATGTCAAGGCAGGGGAACCGTGACTTGAGCATCCCAAACACACACTCTATAATGATCCTGGTTTGTGCATGTCCCTCATTATGGCATTCTTGTGTGGGTGTGTGTGCATTTCTGATGGGTGTCATCATCCATGGCTCCAGTGCATAGCCAGCATCCCTCACCAGATGGCAATACGGGATGCCCCACTGGCAAATGCC
Source organism: Protopterus annectens (assembly GCF_019279795.1). Lineage (NCBI taxonomy): Eukaryota > Metazoa > Chordata > Ceratodontiformes > Protopteridae > Protopterus > Protopterus annectens. The sequence goes on along the minus strand of NC_056734.1, from coordinate 222,855,052 downwards.
TGGTACAGCTGTGATGAATGCCAGATGTGGGAGTCGTGATAGCTTCCAGGGCTGCCAGCACACACATTTGTGATAATCCCCTGGGCATTGCAGTCAACCTGGCAGTTGATGGAGGGGAAGCCCTTGTGGTTTATGTAGACCCTACCCTGTTCACCAGGTGGTGCTTTGATGTGGATGTGTGTGCAGTCTATGGCACCCAGTACCTCCGCATATTCTGCTACATGGTGGAAGAGATGCATATTGCTGGTCCTCTCCTCACAGGTGATGGGGAAGTAGATGTGCTCACCGGCATGTGGTAGCATGGTATCCAGGAACTGGTGGAGTACCCTGAATGCAAATGCCTGTGAGACCCCCATCATGTCCCCAGTAGGTCTTTGGAAAGTACCTGTAGCTAGAATTCTTAAGGCTACACATACCTTGGTATCCACTGGGATGGGTTCCCCTCTGTTGGTTCCAGCTCTGAGTTGAGGCCAGCACAGCTCAGTGATTTGCTGAAGTATGTTTCTGACACCCTGTAGCACTCTACTATCTCCAGATCATGTAGCCCCAGTAGGTTACCCTAGGCCGAGCACTCTTCTCCTCCTCATTGGTCTGTGGCAGTTGTCAGCATTATCCTTTTCTCTGCCCTCAGCCTCTAGCACATACTGATATATCAAAGCAATGGCAGCTCCTAACATTTTTCCAGTTAAAATTCTCCCACATGTATACACCAATGGTGCAGAGTTTGTGGAGAAATCAGACTGTATGGTGTTTCCATACTTTATACCATTGTGCTGCAGATGCTGCTTGCATGATTGGCTGAATATGATACATTACAGCTGCCACCTATATTACTCATGGCTTTGATTTGGCCACTGTGAGTGTTAGAGGCATTACTGGTAATATGTGCATAATTGCCTTTATTCTGCTGTTGCCCTTTTTATTTTTTACTTACATCTCCTCCCATTTTCAGCTATGCAACCACCTGCCAGCTGTATTATCCTGTGCTTTGCCTGGCCCACTGTGAGTTGCAAGAGTCCCATATTAGTGATTTCTACTTCATTTCTCCTTTATTGTGCTGTTGCCATTTATTTATTTATTTTTTTTTTACATCTCCTCCCATTTTCAGCTATGCAGTCACCTGCCAGTTGTATTATTGAGTGCTTTCAATGGCCCATTGTGAATTGCAGTATCCCGTATTGCTGATTTGTACTGCATTTCCCTTGTTCTGCTATTTCCTTTTTCTTTTCCTATATCCTTCCTGTTTAAGTCCCAGTGTGCCACCCAGACCCATTTAGCAAGTGTAAACAGCAATAAATAGTCCTCCCCTGGGCACAAACATGCTCCTCAGTTCATGGAATAAGAGTATACAGCCTCAGACATACCCCTCTCTCACTTATCTGTGCTTAGCTATGGACAAACCCAGGCAACAGAGCTCCAATGTGTTTACAGCAAGCATGACACCCCCCTTTTCATGTTAGTTTCTCCTCCTGTCTACATGATGGTGTTACAGCACCTACAAAGTTATGTGCAGTGTGACACTTAGAAGAATTATATGATTAAGTATAAGTCCCCTCATTAACATACCTCACTGCCTTGATCTGTAGTTACTGCACTACACAAGAGCCTTCCCCCTTAGCAACCACTGCTCTCTGTCATTGTTTTGATTCTGCTTGCCATTGACTATAATGGCAAAATGCAGCTTTCCCCTAAATTGGACCTTTCATAAAAATGTTTTTATTTTCCCCACAATCCCATTTGCATGGCACTTCCCTATGCTAAAATGGCCAATTTATAAAAATAAACAGTTTAACATGTCAATGACCATATATTAGGCCATCAGCATGCCTACAGGTTAGGCTACATGTTTTTATTAGATCTGCCATGGCTCCGTTTTCATTTTTGCAGAAATGTATTCAGCTAGTAGCCGAATACATTTCTGCAGCTTACATTGTTCCTGCACGGCTACTTACCTGCTTTCTGGATTGCTATTTTACCTCATTTGCATGGTTTTCACCAGAAAATGAGGTAATTAGCATCCCACATGGGTTTCTGTGGAGGAACAGTGTTGGCTTGCTCGTTGACGTCAATATGGCACTTTCATGGATTGCTTGGCAGCCATATTCCATGCAGGAGGAGCTACACTGCTCCTGCATGGAAATTTTAGCGCCGTGAATCCCGGGGGTAGTCTTGTCAGAAATATTAAGGTAAAATTAATCAGAGGCAGATAAACAACCATCCTGTTATGTGTTCTCTTTGCAGCTAAAGAGGTGATACAGTGCAACCCATCTCAACTCAACAAAACAGGAGATTGGCAAGAATGACTGAGGATGTTCATAAGTACCTTTTAAAAAAGAAATGTCAAGTAATAAATGCTGTTTTCTGTCTTTGATTTTGCTAGTATATATAACTGCAAAAGTATTTATACACAAAGATAAGTCCTTTGAATACAGCATTACAGTCAAATCCATATGAAGCAGAAATTTCAAATGTATCACCATTTATTATGTTAAACCAGTATAGCTCATTAGTATCAGTAGACAGTAAATGTAAAAAACACCACTATTTGGTATCAATACACTGATTATTCCCATGTATGCATAGACAATTCACTCACTTTGCTTTAGTTGAAGAAAGATTTAATAAAAATAAAATGTATTTATTTATTTTAAGATTGGGATGATTTAAAAACATTATCCCCCAGATTCAACAAGCAGCCATGCAAAAATAAGTTATTCCTGCATGGCAGGGACCGTTCATGTTCAGCATGGCAGCACGCCATGCATATGTATGAAGGCGCATTGTCATGCTCTAAAATGGAGATGGTTCCATGTATGAGTTCCGGGGGGGTGTCTGAGAGCAGAGCTCTCACAATACACATGCCCCCTGCACTCCAGAATTGCCTTTCATTAATTTAAAATGAGTGAGAATGCTCTTAACATCCCCAACCTGTCAGGGTAAGAAATCTGGTCAAAGACATAAGGGACAATCATCCCTACCAAGCCAAAAGTGGACAGAACAGCACATTTAGCATAAGCACATAGCACACACCTCCTAACCCATCAGAGTAAGGAATGTGGACAAAGCCAAAACAGACAATCGTCTCACAAAGCAGAAAGTTGATAGAATAACAGGCTCAGCATTACTAGGGATATTCTGAAGGATACAAATAAAAAAATACAACAAATATTTTATTTTAAACATGCAATAAAGTTTAAGCATAGCTGCGCAGGTGTGCTCGTTGCTTAGCAATGCTTAGTCCAGCTTAAACAGCGCAAGAAGTTAAATAGCAAGATACATCTAGCATAAGCAGTACTGTAATAGTGTAGTGGTTACAGCGTATGGTTTGTAAACAGCTGTACCTGGTTCGATCCCCACTGTAACCAATTTGCATTTTACATGTGAAAGCAGTACATAAACATTTCTTTTATAATTAGCTACTAAATAACATATATTTGTTAACCAGAGTACTGTAGTAGGTTCATATGTGAGGTATCCATTTAATAAAGTTGTGAAACCCCCATATAAACACAGGTGCCCCATGCAGTATAGTCACACATGAATAAATGCAATGAAAGCATATTGGGGGATGTCACAGACAGTAAACAAATTTATAATATGCAATGAATGATGAATCAATCCCATACAGCAGATAGTCTATAAAATAAAAAATAAGCAATGCTAAGCATTGCACAGCTCTGCTTACCAGGTGTAAGCATTGTGTAAATATGACTGCTAAGCAATGAGTAGCCCGGCTAAGTGAATTTGCCCATTGGTAAGCAGTGCTGAACCTGCCGCTTTAAGCACTGCCCACCTTAGCTAAGCAGGTTTGCCCGTAGCTTAGCTTAGCTCAGCATATTTAAAACTGTCAAATCATGGCAAAGGGTGGGAAATCGGCAATATTTAAACCCTGCAGGCAGGAATACAGTTCATAGCTGGTGGTAGATTCCAACTGTAGGCAGTATGGCAAGTGCTGTTGAGGGCATGCGCTTCTGGGCGCAGTGCTGGAGCATACAGGAGTCCAAGGTCATGGTAGGAATCCTGGTAAATAACCATCATGAGAGGCTGCTGCAGGGTGAGTACCGGGGCTCCCAATATAAAGCAAAAGCCTGGGACAGACTCACCCATGATCTCACCAGTGCCACTGGTATCCCTCGGACTGGTGAGCAAGTCCGGCACCACTATGCTGACTTGAAGCGGAGGAAGAGGGCACTCTTGGATGAGTGGGTCCAAGAAGCAAGGCAGAGGGGTGATGTGTAAATGTGCAGTGTGTAAGTATTCATATCAATAACTGTTTTCCAAAGTCCAGCCTGTGTATGTGATGGATTGGTTTGGCTAAATATTTCTCTATTCGCTTTACAGCAGCAGCAGCTGAGTGGGCTGTGAATCAGAAAGCCCATGCCAGTAGGTTGCAAAGGCTGCATCGTGAGGCTGGCAAATAACAATCCTGCTTGTAGTAGTCGTACCAAATAAATATAAACTAGTAGAAAGTCACCTGGCAGTATAAAAACTGTGTATGGGTTGTACTGAATAAACCAGACAATATGACAGTAATAGTCCCATATAGGTGATATTTCAATAAAACCATAACTGCCTGGCAATAAAGTTCTGAATCCTGAACTGGTTGTGTTTACTCTGGTATTGTATGGCACTTAGTGTTGCAGTCTCTGAATAGTAATGTTGTGTTAACCACTGTTACCTACACTGTGCTACATAAAAATATGTCTAGGAATGTCTGTATAAGACTGCTGTAAGTACAAGGTCTGATTGTGCAGCTAAGAGAGACTTAAACATAAAACAATGAATGAACAAACAGCAGTTTCTAAATAGTTCCCTCTGATGAAACCCAGATTGTTGTATTTTTAGCACACACAGCCATGGTTTGAATCCTGGGAGTGGTAGTAAGCTGTATGCATAATCATAGCTCGCAACTGTACAGATTTTCACAGACTGCCCAGACAATTGGCTTATATTTTTGGCCTGTTCCTCTGTCTCCCTGGCAAATCACTGGGATGATCTCAGAAATGTAGTCACTAAATAATGACATACATTTTATTTTCAGACCTCAAACCCTTCAGAAAATGTATATTAAAACAAATCCTACTACTCTAGCAACTCTCCAAGTTTATAAGAGCAATATTCAAAATATGTCCCTATTTGTACCCCCATGTTGTCAAGCTTTGTCCAGAGTGTGTGCATTAAGAGATTGAGAGGTATGTGCATAATATTAACTAAGATTCTTGGAATATGTGTAGAAACAGTCAGGTAGTGTTGACAAACATTCCCGCCACAGGTCTTTCAGATAAGAAAACTGTAACTGCCTAGCCAAAAATTTTTAAATCCTGGACTGGTACTGTTTACTCTGGTATTGTATGGCCTGACATGTAGCATTCACCAATGTCTGATATCAGAATCATACTGTTGTGTCCACCATTGTTTCTCACACTGTGCTACATAAAAATATGTCTAGGAATGTCTGTATAAGATACGAAAACAAACTTAGAACTTAAACGGCGTATAAGAAACCAATAAAAACCAAACGGAGCCGGTAACAGTAGAAAGAACAATTTACTCTTAGCGCTTTCGGTAAAACCAATGCTTCACCTTCTTCAGATAAAAAATGAATCAATTAAGACAGTTTAAATAGTATTCAATATGACAATCAATAATTGACAATTAACAATGAAACTAGTTACCCAAATTCAGCAGCCGAATTTGGGTAACTAGTTTCATTGTTAATTGTCAATTATTGATTGTCATATTGAATACTATTTAAACTGTCTTGATTCATTTTTTATCTGAAGAAGGTGAAGCATTGGTTTTACCGAAAGCGCTAAGAGTAAATTGTTCTTTCTACTGTTACTGGCTCCGTTTGGTTTTTATTGGTTTCTTATACACCGTTTAAGTTCTAATGTCCGTATAAGACTGGTTTTACATCCAATTGGTCGTGCAGCCAAAGGTTGATCCAGCAGAATTCCAAACCGAATTGTCAAATCTCGTTCATGCGAATGCACAAAATGTTGCATGCAACATCGAATTTGAATTTCGTGATCGCACACCAGCCGCAACACGCGCTACCATGGGATGAGAAGGAGGTATAGTGGCCTGGCTGGCATTTGGTATTCTCGGGTTCGGCGTCCGTAGCTTTGATATTCCATGGTTCTGGTGTTCTGCAGTCGGCATTTTCCCGTTCGACCATAGGCCATACATGCAAATGCATGTACACCATAAGTCTGATGTAATTACAAGGTCAAATTGTACAACCAAGAGAGACTAAGAAAGAAAACACTGAAGGAGCAGACAGTGGTGTCTAAATAGCTCGCTCTGATGAAACAGAAATTGATGTATTCTTAGCAGACACAGCCAAGGCTTGAATCCTAGGAGTAGTAGTAAGATGTATGCATAATCATACCTCTCAACTATACAGAATGTCCAGATATTTGGCTCATATTTTTGACCTGTTCCTCTTTTTTCCTGGCAAATCAGTGGGATGATCTCAGGATTGTAGTCACCAAATAATGACATACATTTGAGTGTCAGACTTCAAATCATTCAGAAAATGTATATTAAAACAAATTCTGTTACTCTAGCAACTGTCTAAAGGTTTATAAGAGCTATATTCAAAATATGTCCTTATTTGTACTCCCATGTTGTCAAGCTTTGTCCAGATGTTGTGCATTAAGAGATTGAGAGGTATGTGCATAATTACAACTAGGAATCTGAGAATATGTGTAGAAACAGTCAGGTAGTGTTAACAAACATTCCATCCACAGGTCTATCAGGTAAGAGAAGTAGAATTTAGCTATAAGACAGTTGAAGTATACACTGTGTACAAACATACCACTGCCCAAACAAAGGCCATAGGGTATTGTAATGATACTTGTAGAGTAATGATTAGAGCAATGATCATTAAAGTTGTGAGTACTGCAAGGATATATAAGTTGTTAATTGACATCTCTCTCTCCCCCCACCATATCTGCAACAATAATCTAAACACACAAATCAATGGATATGTTTACACCAAACCTACTGTTGGGACATATTTCCTATTGTTCAACAAATATTGAAATGTGTTTCTATTAATGTTCCATGTTGAAATACTATCATTGGTGGATTGTTGCTATCAATGTAACCTGCATTTTGTTGTAATGTCCACTGTGGTTCCAAATATGCATGTGTTCTATTTACTATGCAACTGTTCCAAATCTGGTGTTTGGAGTTAATGGGAATATCTATGCATGCTGTAATAACTAATCTTGGATTTTGTTGACTATTACTAACCCACATATGTTCTAAAACTGCAGCACCATAGCACGTTTGGGAAGGCCGGTCCCAGTGGACCCAAATCTCCCACCTCATCTGGCCGTGGCACCAGGCCCCAGCACATTTGGGACCCAACACAGGACCTCCCCGTCCACTGTTCTTACACCACCTTTGGATGGAATTGCCTTGGGAGATGGGGCTCATCCCCACATGAGAGGGGGCGCGGACAGTATACTGTCACCCGAAGTCAGGTCCAGGGATTGGTGCATAGCGAGCTCTAAAGGGAATTTGGAGATATGCTTGAAGGCTGAGTGGCACAATTAGAGGGTCATCCTGCCCCTCCTGCTTAGCCCCCAGCACAGCCACCTTCGGGGCCGTAAAGGTGCAGTGGTGACTGCCCATGGGTGGGGACCTCAGTCCCACTGTTTCCATTTGGGGGCTAATGGACTTCTGATTTCCAAACACCCCTCCCTGTCCAAGGTGTTTGCCCCCCACATGTGTCATATACCACCCCCGTATGCTGTCTTGACTGTCTTGCTGTCTTCCTACCCAACCTACCTCCCCAAATATACCTGCTATCCTTCCCCAATATCCCACTCTCACCTTAAAAAAAAGAGCAATCTGTTCCAAAACAAAACATTTCGGCCCATACATAGCTGTCCATTTCACACACATGTCCACTGGACACATGTAATCTAGTCTAATTGGCTTCATAACACATTACTGTTGTCCTCACCCCTCTCTCAGGGGTTTTAGTTTCCAAATATACCTCCAAATTCAGTATATATGCACAGCTGTTGCTGTAGAAGAAATGGATAGCAATGGAACTTCCCTACACCCATCCTGCACATCCCTAGCTACTTTCCCTATTGTCTTTCCCTCTTTGTGCCCCCCTTTTCACCTCTTTCCTTTCACCCCTTTTTTCTTTTCTTTTAAAGAAATTAGTGCAGGGATAAGTGGGAGAAAACACTTTTAAGCAGTAGTAAGTGGGATTAAACCTATTTGCATGCTGCTAAGCAATGCCTACACAGATTAAACAATTTTCAGGCTGTCTGTAAGCATATTTAACTGGAAGTTAGCATTGCTTACTGCCACGCAAACCCTCGCAAACCCACTTACAACTACTTAAAAGTGCCTTAATCACTCTGTATCCAATAGCTCTTCTTCTGCCCAGCAACAAAATAACCAGCCCTTACAATTCTCGAACCCAGGACCCTGCATAACATAGCCACAGCAAATTACCACTAAGCCATCTGAGGTATAGATATGTGTGATGTTTTCTCAAACATATCATGCAACACAGTCATTCAACAGTAGGGAAAATGTATTTATATGTGTATATATACATATATATATATATTTTCTTTAAAATGTGTAGTTTTGTTGTATTTTCATGTTTTAAATGGAAATAGGTGGGGGGCTGTGCCCCCCACACCCCCCTAACTATATATACCAACTCCAGGTTCACACAATATTGGGGAGGGGGGAAAATCCCTGTTAAGTGCCTTGAATACTGGTTGTCGATCAAATGAGCTGTCAACCAAATGAATGTCGATCAAATGGTCTGTCAATCTTATGAAGTAGACCCATATATATATATATATATATATATATATATATATATATATATATATATATATGTGTGTGTGTGTGTGTGTGTGTGTGTATGTATATATGTAGACATACATGTCTATATGTGTGTGTGTGTGTGTGTGTGTATATATATATATATATATATATATATATATATATATATATATATATATATATATATATATATATATATATATAGTGCATTCGGACATCGGATCCACACTCTGAACTTCTCACTGCAAAACATCTGACCAAAGGCACTGTAAATGGGGGTGAAGGGGCCCAAACTAAGGATGTCTACTAATTATTGCCATTTTCCCTTCCTCCACAGCTGAACTGTTCTGCCTTGCAACAAAATGACCAGCACATGCAAGTCTTGAACCCAGGACCCTGAACAATAAGTTACCAGTCAGCCATGTCAGCTGTAAGATATGGGATGATTTCTCTAACATATCATGCAGAACAGTCAGCCTACCATAGGGAATGTACAATGTGGAAGCACTAAACATTCTAATGATACATATACACATACACATCTATACATATACACATCTATATATATATATATATATATATATATATATATATATATATATATATATATATATATATATATATATATATATATATATATATATATATATATATATATATATATATATATAGAGAGAGTATATATAGAGGGTGCACATCATATCAAACAGCCATTATTCCTACAGTTGCTACCTTTTCAAATGGCCAGTGTCTGATTCTTTCCTACAAATGAGAATTATTGCATGAAACATATACCCACACACAATGCAAAGGACATGATACCACACAGCGTTTGCATACATATAAATGTTTATTTGTGTACTTTTTCAGTTCTTTATGCCATTTCTTATAGCATTTAGGTGTTTGAACTACATAATAACTGATTAATGCTACTCTCAAAGAAAACATATAATACAGTAACCTGCAAAACATAACATACTTTGCTGTCTAGGCTAAAGCCTTCAAGTAGTACAACAGTAAAAAACAAACTTGCCTTGAAAATAAGAATCAATCAACAATTACAACTGTAGTTCAACAGCCTCCAATTACCCTCTGTACTCAACCCCCTAGGGGGAAAGTATCAGTTGTCACATTGTAAATGTATCCATTACATAACAATGCTTAACTTAATATGTCACTATCACACTGACAAACAGAACTGTGTGCAAAATAGTAAGCTCTAGCCCACCACTGTTCCCATGGTGAAACATGAAAATGCACAGCCATATACCTTAATGTTTCTTAGTACTGATATCCCTCACATGTTGTAACACCCTAGGTTAAAAACATTTGATACCCCTCCCCCATAAAATGGCTTACAAGGGCATATAGCAGTGTTCTCCATACACTGACCTCCAGACTGTACAGGGTCACACATGTTTTGTCCAGCTGTAGCCATTATATATATGGACCCTACCCCACACGTTGTGTGAGAGTCCACAACATCAATAGAAGGATAGCAGGAATGTCAGCACTAAATAATGATAGACCATTACCTATCAACCTCTTACTACATGACATCTAGACAAAGCCTGGTATATAGGTGGATGACAGAGGCTGAAACACAGGACCATATTTGAAATATTGCTGTTATTATTTATTTATTTATTTATTTACATTTGTTGACCAGGAATGTCCGACTGGACGCAGGTCCATTTTCAGTGGAGGCCCGGGGAGAAAAGCTCCACAAATTAAAATATTACAGACATAGTTACAGATGAAGAATCCTAGCAATTAAAATATTACAAACAGTTACAGATGAAGAACATAGTACATTCAGTAGATAACTAGCATCTGTTCTATCCACAAAGTCATAGCAGATATTAACAATTGTTACAATAAGAAGTTAAAGCCATATAATAAGTAGATAGGCATGGAAGTATTAGAGCTTGCTGTAATCAAAGGTAGTTTGTGGGGTGGAAGAGAGGTAGAGGGTAGATGGAGTGGGAGAAGTTAGAGGGGAGAGTTACAAGGGCATAGCCAGCATGTTTTTAGGTGTGCTTTAAGTAAAGCTTTGAAGTGGGTGCATGATGGCAGAGAGGTTATTGTGGGGGTAGGGTGTTCCATAATTTGGCTATAGCGCTGGAGAATAGTGCTTCTCCAGCAGTGTTATTGGCTCTAGTAACCTGTAATTGATTTTTGTTTCTGGATCGTAGTGGTCTGGTGGTGAGATAGGGTTGGAGTAGATACTGGAGGGATGGGACCTTTAGAGGATGGTTAAACAGTTTGTGGGTGAGTGCGAGTTGATACCATTGAAGGAGGTGAGGGAGTTCTAGCCAGCCTAGTTCAGTAAGTGAGAGACAGTGGTGACTGTGGTAGGATGCCCCGGTGGCGAACTTGGCGATTTTGTTGTAGCAGGTCTTGAGTTTATTTAGATTGCATTGCCTTAGGTTGGTATATATTGGAGAGGCATAAAGTAGGGTGGAGATAAGGTGTGAATTTGCAACTGAAATCCTAGCTGCTTTGGTGAGGAGTTGCTTATTTCTGTATAAGGCTCCTAGTTTTTGGTGGACTTTGATTATGGTCATGAATATGTGAATATAATACACTGTGAAAGCTGTTGGTGTTACAGGATTGGTTGTAACATACCTTTACTCAGGAATATGAAGTCAGAAACACAAATGGATGTTGCCATGTACTGATAGCAATCAACGGAGAGAATGCCACTGATATGTCAGGGACAAGACCTGTGGGGAACAAAAAACATAACAGCCAATCCTCTGGCCATCATGTGGATAGGCGCACAGTTCAGAACTATGCAGACAAACTGCATTCCATGCAAAACTAGCATGTACACATAAACCCTATAAAACTAGCAGTATTCAATGCATATAACAGCAATACTCACACATTGTCCCTAGGTCTGGAACCTTATACAAACATGTAATTGGCCTGTGTCCACAAGTCCTGTTGTAAGAGGTATTGCTACCTGCTGTCTGTAACACCACTGCCCACATACAGGAAAGATGTATTTGATACAGAAAAGGGAATGGGACAATGCCCACATGATGTAGTTATTTATAATAGTGGGTTGCTATGACATTGGCTATTGGAAGACCTACACAGCTGCCTGCATGCAATTAGCAAGTGGGGAACAGCAATTGGTGCAGAGGCCATCACCTGAACATGAGCATCACCTACAAAAGCCATGCTTCAACCTACTCAAACAAGCTTGATCCCAGTAGTGGAGAGAGAGAGAGAGAGAGACACACACACACACACCAAAGAAAAAAACATAAACAAAACCTTGAAATAAGAAACAGGAAGACACCCTGTACACAGAAGGATCCTGAAGATAAACCAGGTATGTGAAATATGTAAGCATGTAATTGAATGTAGTATTTGGTCTGTAATAATGGGATAGATGATTCTGAAAGATGTATATGTGCCATCAGTACTTGCTGTAATGATGTCCTGCTGAACAAATGCTATGGACATAGCATCTGGCTCTGTCTACAGTGGGCCATACCTGTCAACTGTGCAGATCTGCACAGAATGTCAATATTTAGCCATCATAGTGCTTGTTCTGTTACTCCAAACATCTATATTAGTCTGGCAAATAGCTGAAGGTGGAAGTAATGAATAGACACATGGGTTTCAGACCCTACCACCTTCAGAATGGTCAAGGTAATGCAAAATGTATCATGCACAAACTTCATAGGTTTGTAACAGACATATCTATGATCTCTCCCTATATACCCCCCTAAGATTAGGCTTTGTTCACATGTGATGCTCTAAGAGATGGATAGGTTGGGTCACAGCTGAGGAGCCTGACACACCCTGGGAAAGGACAGCTCACATATGGCAACCACTAGAGTGTCTGTCAAACAATCATGTCTATACCACTGCTAGGCCAGTTAATGGGATGTTGCCCATATCCATATGTTACCTGTGAATATGAGTATTATACATGTTTATTTTGTAAATCTAGGATATCTATATAGGGCATGAGCATAGTAATGCACTGTTGCAGATGTGTGTGTTAAACTGCATGTGATATACTGAATTAATAACATTCAACTGTACAGTATTCTTCTGGGCAAAGTTCACAGTTGTGCCAGATATCTGTAGTCACTTACACATATACTTGTGTTATAGCAGCTATATTGATACGTTATCAAAATTGACTTCCCTGTTTTGTCACCCAGTGAGGTGGACCAGAAGTCCTGGTATAACAGGTTGAGATGCATGACTGAGTTGCAAGACTGTAAATACAGTGTGCCATAATGACATAGAACACAAATGTGTACCAGGTATCCCCTGAGCATGTGTATGTATGTGTATGTTCAGCTGAAAGGCACAAACGTAATAGCATGGTTCACAAGCAGTCCAGAAAATAGGATATCACTGTCACTGCATACAACAAAATAAAATGTGTACTGCTACTGATTGTTGCATTGCCATGACACTGATATGAGTACTACAGTAGGCATGCTTATCACGTAGTAATCAAAGAAGTGTACAACTGTGTTATGACTCACTGTCCATGCCTACCACTAACAGTTATATCAACACCCATATACACTGGATATCAAAGTGTACACACCCCTGTTGGAATGCCGGGTCTTGTGTGCTGTATGCCAATGAGACCACAGGAAGTCATGTCAAAACATTTTTCATCTCAAATGTGACCCATAACCTGTACAATTCTATTGAAAAAGAAACAAAACTGTTTCATGGAAGGTGAGCAACCATTGCCAAGTGAAGATGAGATATGATGTTAGAGTATAAACCAAGACAAATGGATGCGATAATCATCTCAGCAGGTGCTTACACAACATACCAGAGTAATGGTGTGCACACACATTCAACTGGTTTACTGTACTGAGTATCACTTCCCATATGCTGGAGGGGCAAGTTCATAACCCAGAGACTGCCCATGCTATGGAATAGACTTCCCATACATGTCAAGCAGAGCACCTCAGTGGCCCTCTTCAAGAGAAATCTTGATGAGTGGATGGGAAATAGAAATAGAAAATTCACCACAGGGATCACTCCAGTGGCTTTACTTGACAAAGGCAATGGGAACTAAGGTTGGGTGGCACTATGCCAGGGTAATCCCATGGGCTAGGCTTGTAAAGGCTCCAGGGCCATTAGCCTAGTACACACCTATGAACCTATATGTTTCCACAGGACAGGTTGTTATGTTCCCTATTGAACTGAGCAGGCTATAGGACACATCACAGGTGGGGATTGTGTTGACATGTGCTTTTGTGAGGTCATGTTCCAATTGCACAAGTACCATGCATTGTAACAGGGGTGTGCACACTTCATATCCACTGTAGCTTATATTGAATCAGCAGTACCTTACCTGTATAACCATCCTCCAGCAATGATAGAATAATCCCCCTTGGTGGACACCACCAAGACACAAAGCACATAATATGTTGCTATAGTGGCTGTACAGGGACCCATAGGTGCAGACCACAACTTGGAAGCAAGTGCACCTCTATCTGAGCAAGCATGTAGATTCACAGGTGACCTCCTTTGAGGCTGACTATGACTAGAAATTAGACATATCCAAACCACCAAGGCCAATTGCAACCATGTCTACTCATATGTACACAGTCTCAGAGCCAGTAACACAAGTCAACCTGTACTGGGGGTAGGCACACCTCATACACACATGCCATGGATACAGGCAACATGGATCAGACAGGATAAGCAGGAACAGTGGCACCCTGTCCACAACAGTAGTACAGGGGGATATGCACATCATCCACACTCCTGTCCGCATCAGCATGGACATAATGCCGACTGATGGCAACAACAGCAAGTCTCCATGGGGCATGAGAGCATCACAGTTTTCCTCCTACATGAACACAGGCATGTGCTCACAGTCCCATCACACACTACAGTCAAACACACTCATGCCACCATCCACACACCATCCACATGGAATATGGCTACTGTCATCCCTCGACATAGAAATGAATGGTGTGCACTGGATTATGCCATTAAGTGTCCAACATTGGGGGAAATGGACAGGTCAGACCAAAAGTGTAATGCAAGATGTACAAGCCATGATAGCTTACAGTGTTATAGTATTGTCTGGATTATTTGCAAGTAATACCCACTGTTGATGTGCATGTGGACAACTGTATGAGGTCCTCTGACTTTTTTTCCTGTTTATGTCTTCCAGGTACAATGTCCTAAGAATGTCTGCCTGCATACACACCCCAAGAAAATGATGCAATAATCCAGTTCCTCATAGTCCATCATGCCATCCTCTTCGGGCGGAGGGACCAGGATCTGCAGAAGAGGACCACCCTGTGAAACAAGCTCATCCACAGGGTAAATGATGTCAGCCTGCACAACCGCAATTATGAGCAGGTGTGGCATCGCTGCACAGATTTGATCTGCCATGCTCATCAGCATGCTGCTGCAGTTAAGAGGGACCAGCTAGCCACAGGTGGGGGTCATGCCATCTAGCACCCACTGACACATGCTGAGGAGCTCCACCCCAGCCTTGGGGCACACACCCACCAGCCAAGCCAGCAAGCTGAAGACAGTATTGTGGAGGTGGGTGCCACCCACACAATGGATAAGGAGCATGCAGGTAATACCCCAGGGCACATTAGTAGACCACTGTTGCTTATCCATTTTCATCTGTAAAGTATTACATGCATATGTCAGATAAGATAGTCTGTTGCTGCAGTGTAGTAATGAACAGATGTGCATAATCTCTAGCATCGTGGGTTTGTACTGTTGATGTGCTGAAATGTTGTTCCCACCCTGTACCAATGCCAAAGGTGTGGCTACTGACATTACATCTCTCACACAACTATTTAGGTCCCTCTGGTATACAACTGAGGCAGCAGCCTGTAGCTGGTGAGTATGGAGTTATTTTGTATAGGTTTTCCAATACACTGGCTATGTTATGGCCATGCTATTTGCCATGCACACATTTAACACACCTACCCATAATGCATGCTGTACATGTTCACTTATTGTTGCTGTTAACTGCACTGCATCATACTGGTCACCATGGTGGCATATCTGAAGGGTATGTAAGAGTCCTGCAGTATACCTAACAACCTGTCAGTGCAAGATGTGTGAACAGAGATGGACATAATGGTGGGACAAATGGCCTACAGTAGGGACATGTCTGAAACATTACCCTTATACAGGGGATACAACAGTGTATACACCACTATTACAATGCCAACTGTTCCTGATCTAAACAATGGCAAATCACAATACCACATTCCACACCTTTTACAACCTGTAATGTGATCCTAACATGAGCAATGAATGTGTAATATGGAATCCTATGTTAGGACAACAAATATGGGGAACACATACCTTAACAAATACTGGAAGCATATGTATGCACACACTTCAAATAACATATTGTGGAAGCAGCTTGTGAGGTACTGACAGTATTCGCTATTCTTGAGTACACACCTTCCATCAAGTACAGGGCCTCAATGTCACACCAAGTAATGGTCTGCTGTTCAAGAAGTATGTCCATGACATTTGCCCACTCACCTGAAACAGAAGCAGCCATGGCTTGCACACATCTTACAAACAATGAAATGGATCCCATATTCTAAAGGTAGCACTCAGGAGTTGGGAAAGTAGCCTTACCTCACCATTGCATATACCATGACAAACAGTGCAGACAGTTATGTATGTGTGTATGAAGTATGGGACAACATTAATGTAGAAAATAAACAGATGCTCACCCAAAACTGATGACAGCACATGTTGTAAACTGGTCATGGAGGCTGCCCAGAAACATGCAACAACACTGAGGGACTTGCAGGAATGTCTAGCAAGTACTGCCTGTGCGGTACCTGTGTTGGCAATCACCTGGAATCTGCATAAGTGTGGCCTATGGGTTAGGGTAATCGGACGGAAGAGTTGTTCCACAGGAAACATCATCCAGGACTCTCTACAAGTAGCATATGCATAACATCAAGTCTCCCAAAGGCATATATAGCAATGTGTAATGGTGTCATGAGACCAACACTGAAACCTACAGACAGTATTCATAAAGATACATATTTCCTGTACTTACCTGCTTCACAAATTTGGTATTGATAATTTTATAGAAATTTAATAATTCCTCTCATTCAGTTGTTTTGAGGTAAGTGGCATGCATTTTTTTTCTTTTCCCCCTGCTATTGATTGTGCAGTATGAGAGTGGGGGGTTAAAATGAAACACTGGTGACATAAGAGTGAAAGGAGATACGAGAGTGGGGAAAACAACGTTTACAAAATGTCATAGCTACCTCTGTAAAATACAGAATAGCTTATCGTGTGAAATTGGGAGCAAGTATGGGAACCATAAAAGAGCCAAAAAGAGGTACACCAGCTGGTTATATGTATTTTCGTGTGTCCCGGGACAACTGTATGTTTATAAGTCAGAGGACGATGGTAAACGCACCTTTTCAGAAAATGGTAGTTTTAATAAAAATATTTTGCTTAATCTCCAAGGGAAATTAAAGAGAAAAGGGAGAAGAATGCCAGGGTTGTGCTGGGCAGCATTTAATGATTGGATGAAAGAGGCAAAAGAAAGTGAAAAGGATTCGGTTATTAGTAGTTTAAAGGATAATCAGCAGAAATTAAAAGAGCAACTGAAAGAATTACAGCAAACTGCTAGTAATTTAGATATGGTAAACAGTAAATGGTTGAAGGACCCACCCTTTAAGGGGCTTTATCCTGTGAAGGAATTAGCTAAATTACAGATAACGAAATCGTCGGAAGACGATAATGCTTGGCTCCCCCCACCACCAACTCCACCACCGATTGCACCACCGCAGTATCAGCCCCCCCTCGCTCAACAAGGAGCGGAAGCACAGCAGCCAGATTCCACCACTAAAGACCCCACCCCTAAAGAAAGAGAACGAGCAGTGGACAGTCACTCTAGTGACTCAGATCCAGACACAAGTGATAGAAAAAAGGGACCAAAAACTCATAGCAAAACTCATAAAGAAGCAAAAGCTGTAATGTATTTTAAAGCTAAACCCTACTATAAAGATAAAGGAAAATGACATTTACACCGATGAAGGTATTTTGGTCAGTTTCCCACTATAATTGACAGTGGGGATGGGTATTTTGGACCAGATAAATCTAATCCAGATTCAGGGTCGGAGTCATCAAATGATGACAGATTGTTACCTTTGAGGGTGGTACCTAACCCAGCTCATGCTAGAAGTGCACAGGAACCACAGACCATTGTACTACCTAGGGCATGGTCGGTGGATGATTTTCAAGCCATTACTAAATCGTTACCGCCTATTCATACTAATCCAGCTAAGTTCCAGTGTGTGCTGGCAGGACATATTTGTTTACAAAATCCTACGATAGAAGAAGTTAAGGCAGTTCTTCAGTACGCCATACCAGCTGATCTGATGAAACGGATTTGGGACCATGCCAATGTCCCTACTCTGATTCCAAAACATGATGCACACGAAGATAATGGGTTCAAAGCAGTTAGACAGCGTATAGTAGATGCTATCACAACAATAGTTCCAACCACACTCAACTGGTCCAAAATCAAGTCAGTTCTTCAAAAAGAAGATGAACCTGTGGACGAGTATTTAAATCATCTCACTGAAGCCTTTGAGGCTTATTCTGGGTACCCCGAACCCACCGAAGGGCCGGCACAAAGTGGATTGTCGGCTGCTTTCATAGATGGGTTACGCCCACAAGTACGGGATAAGCTAAAGGAAGTGTGTTTAATTGTACTTAAATTGGCACAGTATTAGATTGCACGAATTAGTTACACAAGTGCAATACCTCTCTGACTACTTAACACAGGAAAAAAAGGGCTTACAAGAGAAATTGGTTAAAGCACAGATTCAGATGTGCACTGCCTTTGGGCAGCATGGATGGGGAGGACGTGGATGGGGTAGAGGGAGAGGTGGACGCCAAGGGGCTAGAAACCAAAACAGACAAAACTGGCAGGAAGACCGATCAGCCGCACCCCAAAATCAAATGGAGTGTTTCAATTGCGGCCAAGTCGGCCACTGGAGAAATGAATGACCGTATCTGGCTGAGCAACCTGCCCCACCCACTGATACATCACCTCAGTGGAATTCTAATTGGACTCCATCCAATTGGCAGTCATCACAATGAAGGTTCCCTGAACAAGGACAACAGCAGTTGTGCCCTTTCATACCTGTGGAGCAAGATGAACCACATATTATGTTACTTGTCAAAAATAAACCGTACCCCTTCTTGATTGATACTGGAGCATCCAAATCTATGTTAGCCAGCGAAGCAGGCATAAATGTCCCACTCTCCAATAATGTAGCTGGAGGGTAGGTGTCTCTGGCATTCCTATTGAATATTCTGAAACCATCCCAGTCCCAGTAACTTTGGGACCTTTGCAAGACAATCATGCATTTTTAGTAGGACCCTCAGCACCTTTAAATTTATTAAGACGAGATTTGCTCTGTAAGATGGGAGCAACTATCTTCTGTACCACTGAAGGAGTATATTTGCAAGCACCTTCAGACAAGCAAGATGGTATTTTGGCTACTTTAGATGAAAACGTCACTCTGCAAACAATGTGTATGCAGTCCGACCTCGATAAGAATAAGCATTTAACCTCATTACCCTCTCATCTATGGACCACTCATAATAATGATGTTGGGTTTCTAATTTCAGCCACTTGTGTTGAAATAACCTTAAAACCCGGAGCAAAATTACCTCGGGTACCACAGTACCCTTTGACGGTAGAGGCCACATCTGGTATTGCCCCTGTCATTTCTGCCCTGGTACAACAAGGAATTATAGTACCTACAACAAGTCCATGTAATACTCCAATTCTACCGGTAAAGAAACCTGGTAAACAAGCTTACAGATTTGTGCAAGACTTGTGAGAAGTCAATAAAGCTGTCTTGCCTGTTTTCCCAATCATACCAAACCCAGCTATGATTTACAGCACGTTGTTTTACGGTTATAGATATTTCATCAGCTTTCTTCTCTATCCCAGTACATGCAGATGGTCAGTATTTGTTTGCATTCACTTATAAAGGCAAACAGTATACTTGGACCTGACTACCCCAAGGGTATGTAGAATCTCCAACCTTGTTTTCCAGAGAGATGCACAGACAACTGCAGGATTTACAATTACCACCATGTTCAGTATTGGTTCAGTATGTAGATGATATTCTTATCGCTTCACAAGATACCCAGTCTTGTATAGAGGACTCACTTCTAGTTTTAAGGTTTTTAGCCAAACGAGGTTTTAAGGTAAATAAATCTAAATTGCAGTTTGCTCAAGAAAACGTACAATACCTGGGACACATCATTTCTATAGGTTCAAGTCAAATACTTACGAGCAGAATCACCTTCATTCAGACTGCTCCCCGACCTGTAACTCAGAGACAACTCAGGGGATTCCTTGGCCTGGCAGGTTATTGTAGACAGTGGGTGCCCAATTTTTCAGAAATTTCAGCCCCTCTGTTACAGCTTCTAAAAAAGGAGGTCACAGACCCTCTGCCTTGGTCCCCTAAACATGAAAATGCCTTTCAGGCTATTAAAATGACATTGATTAACCCACCTGCCCTGGGGCTCCCAGATTATTCTAAACCCTTTGTTTTTTTTTGTTGTGAAAGAAATAAAACTGCCCTGGGCTTGCTGGCGCAAGCCCGCACAGGAGGCTATCAACCTATAGCATATTACAGTACTCAGTTAGACCCTGTTGCTTCTGGCTACCCAACCTGTTTACGAGCATTGGCAGCTGCTGCTGTTTTGATAGATATGGCAGCACCATTGACATTAGGACAGGACACTATATTAGCAGGACCTCATGCGGTACAAGCATTACTTTTAAAAACAAAGACTCAGTATCTTTCTAGTGCTCGCCTCACTAAATATGAGTTGAGTTTATTAAGTAATCCCGCTGTTCAAATAGCACATTGCCCACCACTAAACCCTGCTTTATTAATTCCAACTAATGACGAGGATGAACCACATGACTGTGTGCTTGTAGTTAACACTGTTCTGTCTCCTAGATTAGATTTGCAAGATGTTCCTTTGCTTAGTCCTGATTTAGTTCTTTTTGTAGATGGATCCTGTTTACAAAATAATCTTGGTGAACTTCAGGCTGCATGGTCAGTCTGCTCGCCATGTGAGGTTTTACGAACTGGACAATTACCACCTGGCACTTCCGCACAAGCCGTGGAATTAGTTGCACTTTCGCATGCATGTAAAATGGCCAAAGACAGATCTGTTACTATTTATACTGATTCACGTTATGCCCATGGTGTTGTTCATGATTTTGGTACCCTATGGAAGGAAAGGGGTTTTTTGACATCCTCTGGGGCACCAATTAAAAATTACCTGTATATTGATCACCTCTTACAGGATTTATTATTACCTTCCAAAATTGCTGTTGTCAAGTGTGCAGCTCACCAGTCTAATGACTCCCAAGTAGCTAAGGGAAATAATTTAGCTGACTGGGCTGACAAGCAGGCTGCTCTTTCAAATACTGTTCAGGGAAAATTTCTGCAGCTTATTTTACAAACAGTTACTTTTGACACTACTGTATTGAAAGCGTTGCAAAGTGAAGCATCGGAATCAGAAAGAAAAACATGGCTGGCCCACAACTGTTTCCAATGCTCTGATTCAATTTGGCAGCACCCTGATGGCAGATTAATTTGCCCTACATCCATGTTAAATTCTCTTATGAAAGCGTATCATTTGCCAGCTCATGTAGGGGTACAAGCATTGATCAAACAAATCCAGAAGGATTGGTTTGCCCCAGGACTTTCTGCTTCTGTGCAACATTTTTTGAGCACGTGCTCCATTTGTTTACAGCATAACATTTTGAAGGGCACTCTGGCTCCCGCTCAACCTGCGCCAAAACTAATGGGACCGTTTTGTGCCTTACAATGGGACTTTATTGAACTTCCACCTTGTGCTCATTTTAAATATGTTTTGACTATTGTTGATATTTTTTTGGGGTGGTTAGAAGCCTACCTATGTGTTAAAAATTATGCTATTTCAGTTGCAAAAAAATTGCGTTATGAATTGATACCTCGTTTTGGTGTTCCTTGTCAAATATATTCTGACAGAGGGACACATTTTACTGCTAGGTTAGTTGATTCATTGTGTACAATGTTAGGCATTACTTTGAAATTACATTGTCCATACAGACCACAGGCATCAGGTATTATTGAAGGTATGAACCAGACCTTAAAAACCAGACTTGCTAAAGTCACTTCAGAAACAGGCCTAACTTGGGTACATGCCTTATTACTAGCCTTACTTTCTATGTGGTCACAACCGCATCCTACTAAGGGTCTTTCTCCACATGAAATTCTCATGGGTCGCCCTTTGCGTATGCCCATGACACCACCACCACCTTTTTCTAAATATGATGCATTTGATAATGATATTCTTTTGTATTGCAAATCTCTTGTTTCTTTCTTACAGTTTTACCACCGACAGGTAGCAGCTGCTCAACATCTTCCTGATCCTTTTCTAGCATCCACTTTTCAACCAGGGGATTCGGTCTACGTTAAATCCTTCTCTAGAAAAACAGCGCTCCAGCTGCACTGAAAGGGGCCCTTCCTGGTTCTTCTAATGATGTCATCTGCTGTGCGACTGCAGGGATCTACAACTTGGATCCACATTTCACACGTCAAATAATTTGTGCCGTCTGAAGATCAACAGCCTTTACCTTTTTTCAACTCCGGATTCTCCTCCCATTGCTACTCGTACTCGCAGTAGAACTGTTCCAGTACCTGACAATGCCTAATATTTACCCTTTTAGAAAACTCCAAACTTCTGACACTACACAGACTCAACCACTATTTCCGCAAAAATATTGGACAATCATTTTGGTGGTCATTCTTGTTGTACTATTATTTTTGCTGTGGCCATTTTTATTTCCTGCTCCATTGATGAATCACACCAAGCGAGCCATTTGGCACCCACCTTTCAACACCTATCAAGCCATCAAATATGTTTAAGCTTCTACATTCAAAGTCTCTAACTGCTGGATCTGCACTTCCATTCCTTCCGTACATGGGGATTGTCATTGGCTGCGGCTCCACTAAGTATCACTGATACATGGACTAGTCTACTTGACAACACTGCTAACATTACATCCAGTAAATCTATTGCATTACAACTTTCTCTCATTCACAATGGCACTCTGTGTTTCCTATGGAATTACTCAAGTCAACATCACTGGACTCGAAAAATGGGGCAAAGTATCTACAACACGACAATCGAATACCAGTGCAATTATACAGAAGGAAAATGCTTAGCCTCAGGCTATCGAGTTTCATTTGATGCCATTCAGCAGATATTGAGAAATGCCTCATTATTTGGTTCTCGCAATATCGTATTTCTTGCCATATTCCATGGCATAACTACGGGCAGTGACCATTCTTTAAATGTTACCACCCTGGTGCAAGACTGTTATTTTATATGCAGAAGAAAGGCCTATAAATGGCTACCAGAAAACTGGTCTGGTAGCTGTTTATTAGGTTATCTAGTCCCAGCCATCCGACATACATCTGCCTTACCTCAAGGAAAAATTCGGAATGTGCGAGAAGTTAAAAAGCCTACCAATCCATTAGACCAAATTGATGCATCATGGATTTATCATCATGACTTAGCTCATGCTGGCACCAAAGGACTATCTCATATGGACTTGGGTGATGACGTTATATCATGGGCTGGTATAATTCCAGCATACGGAGCAGCAAAATCAATCTGGGAACTGAGAAAACTGTCTAAATTGCTTGAAGTATTAAGCAATGCCACATTTTCTGCTTTAGAACTAATGACTGATGAACTGACTGCTATGACAGCTGTAGTCCTCCAAAACCATATGGCTTTCGATTTCACCCTAGTGGCGAAAGGTGAAATTTGTGCTTTAATCCAGAAGGAGTGCTGTACATTTATTCCTGGCAATCAGCATGAAATTGAAAGTCATCTCGAACTCATTCAGAGAGTTTCCAAACTCTCTAAGGCCAAGGAGGCCGATAACTCAACGTGGGCATGGCTAACTAACCTGTTCTCAGGTTGGGGAGGTGGACTTTTAAAGTTAATCCTATTAATCGCAGTATTAGATCTTATTAATTTTCTTGTTGTGTTTTTAATCAAAGCATTGATTTTGAAATTAATGTCTTTTAAGACTACTAAAAAGGTGCCAAAGCTTTATATGCCTGCAGTTATGGATGATGAAATAAAAATATGTGACAATGTTGAAGGAACTAGCCACATGGTTATGTTAGACTTAGGGCAAATGTATGATAGACTAAATGGTGATGCTTACACAGCATCAAATGGGGGATTGTAGAATATGAATGGTCAAAGCATGTGTTCAAGGAGACTGAGTATGTGAAAACCTGTATGTATCGATTTGAACTTTGTTCTACGAACTACTGAGTAAACTGTGAATAGTGGAAAAGTACTGAAAAACAAGAGCCTGTTTGATAGCAGGAAATGTGCCTTATATGGAAGTGTATCCGATTTTCTTTCTCTGCCTAGAGATGTAGTAATGTGAACTGCTTCAAGCCTATGCGTAAACCACTGATTGGTTAATTGTCTTTTGTACTATTTTAATTGGTCTAGTTTATATTTTTGTACTGTCAGCAATACCACCAGCATATAAGCTTATGCATTCCTTTGTTTGGGGAGTCTCCCTGGTACTTTCCAGTAGGCTCCCACACGTGTGCAATAAATAGCACTGAAAGAGAGGAAGAAGTGTCTTGTCTTCATTTAAGGTAAAATATTAAACACAACAATGTGGTGCACAAGCAACACCTCACTCCAACTCAGGGCCACCATCCCCAATTTTACCTTGCTGGTGCCAGTGTACACCTTTAAGTTTGCTGTTTATTAGTAGGAACTAGGCCGGTAGACATGGTGTTCACAATTTGGAGCACTGCAAAATAACATTCACGTGTGGCCCATAGTTGTCAAGCATCTGCAATGAGGCTGAGGATGGGGAGGGGTGTCATCCTGAAACACAGCAGTTAACTGAAGCATACATCCAAAGCTTGCTATGAATGGCTATATCTGAAAATATCAAGGTCATGAATTGTGCCAGACATAACACTGATTCCACAGCAATAGTGAAGGTACCGTGTGTCCTCTAAGGGCTGTGCACATGAGCTGACCTTGCAATCCGGCAGAGTTGGAGGACATTTGTAAGGCGGAGTGACCAAATAATGGCAAGTGAGGATGGGCCATGCTAGAAGATGGGCCATGCTAGTATACCCCTTCCAGGAATAGTGACTGCTGTAGTTCACTTAACAGGTGCTGCAACAAACCATTGTGTTAAGGGTGTGCACACTTATGCAACCCACATATTGTATGCATCTCATTCAGCATCTGCACGACAAACACATTTGTTAGATACTGAATTGGATTGCATAGGTCATATGTCACAAATCAGGTGTGTGCAATGTTATCATATGCACTATTGTGGCCCCATTGCATATCATGGAATAGGCTGGCATATCAACAAGGGTGTGTACACTCTTCTTATCCACATTAAGCTTTGATGATTGCCAGTGTAATCAAATTTTATTACTCATACATGCACTGCTGATGATGAGATCTGCAAATCAGAGGCCAGGCATTAACTATTGACATCAGTCCTCATATCATCAAAGGTATGTGTCAGACAAACACATAGGGGCTGTGAGCAACAGAGCAAACGTAACTGCCACACATATACACATTCAGCAATGGTGTGTACACTCATGAGGTATGGTGCACAGTACATATAAATGTGCTCTACAGGTGCACAGCAATACTGCGTACATGGGTGCAGTGTGTTCCAGGAAAGGGCCATCACCTACTAAAACAATTCATGCATCACAGAGATGTATAATGTTGGTAACAAGAACTGAGTATGGCTGCAGTGTATGCTGTTGAGTGCCATATGTCTTGTATGTTGACCGTTGGGGTAATGAGAGGTCTGTGTAATATCTTTGCATCATCTCACCTGTAAGTGTGTGTGTGTGTGTGTGTGTGTGTGTGTGTGTGTGTGTGTGTGTGTGTGTGTGTGTGTGTGTGTGTGTGTGTGTGAGTGTGTGTAGAGGTAAACCATAATGTACAAGTCTTAAATTACATTTTTTGTTTGTCCCTCACAGGTGGCAAGGTGGATCAGGGTCCCTCCTGCAGGCAAACTGATGTTAGTGTCCATACAGACTCTGACAATGATGATAGGCATGGTAAGGCACAGACAGGGTTGTCAGGGGGCTGAAGCTGTGCCATCTGTTGACATCCCACTTTTATCCACCCCATTCACGAACACAGTCACTATGCCCATACATACCCCATCACCAGTGGCCATAGATGAGGAACAGTTGGCGGGTCATGGCATGGGACAGGACAGTGTGGGGACTATGGCAAGTGTGTCTGTACACAGTAGCCATAGCGGATGACCAGCAAGGTACCACACAGGCAGATGTACAAAGGTGCTCGTGGGAGGGTTGCTGGCCATCATGACCTGGCAGAAGTGCCACAGCAGGTGTCACCAGATGTGCGATCTCCCATCCATTGGTCAAGATTTCTCTTGAACAAGGATCTCTGCCTCACATGTGATTTTGTTCACAGCATAGAGTCTTTGGGTGATGAATCTATCCCTCCAGCACGTCCTATTATGTCAAGGTTTAAGTCTCCCTTGTGGCTCTGATGGATCTAGATTTTTGAGGTGAAGCATATTCATCAAATCTGGGTTTGACATGGCCTTGTATGTTAGGCAAAGGTCACCTCAGCAGTAGAATAGAGCGGGTTCTTTCAGTCGGGCAGCATAGGACAGATTTTGAGACCCTTTATCCTTTTGGTGAGGAACTTGGCCTCTCCAGCTGCTGCAAGTGTCGGGTCAGATACATTCGAATGGGGCATTGTACTCAATCATTGGTCTGATGAGTGGGAAGACTATGACCTCCCTTGATCTAGATGAGAATCCCTTCATGATAAGGTGGGCAATGTAGAAGGTCTTCCTAACTACTTTAGCTACATGGGTGTAATGACAGACTACTATCAACCTGGGTCCCCAGGTCTGATAACTTCTTCTGTGCTCAGTGGATTTTGGTAGCTAGGCCTTGTTTCATATGACTATGCATTTTTGGCATTTAACTTTAGGCTGGCTCTGGCACCAGTTATCCGTTCAGACCCTTCTGAAGGATATCTGTGTCAGATGTGCTACTATGGCGTTTGCAGTCATCTGCAAACTTTGTCCATAACCCTCCTGTGTTTGCTTGTACTTAAGTAGATGCCAAACAGAAGGACTGAGCCGGGACACCATGACAGGCTTTGAGTCACATGCCAGCTCTGACCCTGTGGGTTCTGTCAGCCAGTTTGCAACCCATCTTGTGATGTATGGGTTGACATTTAAGCTGATGAGTTTCAATGATACCAATGGGGTGTTAGCCAGATCGAGGTAGGCTGTATGGACTGCCTTTCTCATCAATGGCTTTGGTGACTGTTTAAAAGTCAACCAAGTTTAAGGCATGATCTGCCGACAAAGCCAAACTGGGTTGGATCCAAAGTCTGCAAATTCTATGTCTTTATTTATGAGGTCCATTATGATCCTCCATGGCTTTGCAGATAAGGCAAGCTAATGGGCATTTCAGGGTGGAGGCCTTGTGAAGTACCACAGTTGCAGTGCCACTCCTGGATCCAGAGGTAAGACTTTGATTAAACAGCTGTCCTAGCTGGGTTTAATTCCTCATTGAGTTCATGGGCGGGACACCATCAGGTCCCATGGATGCTGTGTTTGCTTTGGAGCAGTTCTCACTTGGGTGGAGATGTTTGGGGGCTGCAATCGTTTGGTATAGATATCTCCTTGGGGATTTGCACTGAACCTGTCAGCCAGTATGTTAGATACTGAATTGGATTGCATAGGTCATATGTCACAAATCAGGTGTGTGCAATGTTATCATATGCACTATTGTGGCCCCATTGCATATCATGGAATAGGCTGGCATATCAACAAGGGTGTGTACACTCTTCTTATCCACATTAAGCTTTGATGATTGCCAGTGTAATCAAATTTTATTACTCATACATGCACTGCTGATGATGAGATCTGCAAATCAGAGGCCAGGCATTAACTATTGACATCAGTCCTCATATCATCAAAGGTATGTGTCAGACAAACACATAGGGGCTGTGAGCAACAGAGCAAACGTAACTGCCACACATATACACATTCAGCAATGGTGTGTGCACTCATGAGGTATGGTGCACAGTACATATAAATGTGCTCTACAGGTGCACAGCAATACTGCGTACATGGGTGCAGTGTGTTCCAGGGAAAGGGCCATCACCTACTAAAACAATTCATGCATCACAGAGATGTATAATGTTGGTAACAAGAACTGAGTATGGCTGCAGTGTATGCTGTTGAGTGCCATATGTCTTGTATGTTGACCGTTGGGGTAATGAGAGGTCTGTGTAATATCTTTGCATCATCTCACCTGTAAGTGTGTGCGTGTGTGTGTGTGTGTGTGTGTGTGTGTGTGTGTGTGTGTGTGTGAGTGTGTGTAGAGGTAAACCATAATGTACAAGTCTTAAATTACATTTTTTGTTTGTCCCTCACAGGTGGCAAGGTGGATCAGGGTCCCTCCTGCAGGCAAACTGATGTTAGTGTCCATACAGACTCTGACAATGATGATAGGCATGGTAAGGCACAGACAGGGTTGTCAGGGGGCTGAAGCTGTGCCATCGGTTGACATCCCACTTTTATCCACCCCATTCACGAACACAGTCACTATGCCCATACATACCCCATCACCAGTGGCCATAGATGAGGAACAGTTGGCGGGTCATGGCATGGGACAGGACAGTGTGGGGACTATGGCAAGTGTGTCTGTACACAGTAGCCATAGCCGGATGACCAGCAAGGTACCACACAGGCAGATGTACAAAGGTGCTCGTAGGAGGGTTGCTGGCCATCATGACCCTGGCAGAAGTGCCACAGCAGGTGTCACCAGACGCATGTTTCAGGCCATCATGGAGGCACAGGCACATATAGAACATTACACTAGACAGAGTCTGGGGCTCCAGAGGGCTACTCATTCTGACGTACTTGACAACATCAGTGATCATGCAGATACCCACCGTTATTTTACAGAGGTCCTGGATAGATGGTTGGGTGAGATGGTGGGAATCCTCGACTGTGTGGTATCTGTGGTAGAGAATGTGGTGGGAGTAGGGTGGGGGCCATGTGGATGTAGGTCAGCAACACAAACAGGTGGAGGTCTACAGGACATGCAACAACTCATGGCCACTCCCATAGTGGCAGTGCCAGTACCAGCACTGCAGGGGGAGTGCTGTCTACACCACAATGCAGCAGGCACGTACACATGGTCCTGTTCAGTCCCAACAGGGACACAGATCCAGTGGGCAATTGTCATCAACAGGGGAGAGTACCATATCTGGTCTTCTGCTTGGTAGTGCCCGTGAAACCCCTGGCAGGCACAGTTCCCATGTCCATGGCCAGAGACAATGAACTGTACACCCTGTCATGTACGGTCTGCAGCTGTCCAACAAACCCCTGTATAGGGCGGCCACATGGCAGACATGTGTGCATACATACACACACACTTCTCTAACACAGCTAGGGCACCTCCATACCTACACACACCACATCTGCACAGCCCATTTAATAAAGAACCCCCTAACCCACACACATGATGTCAACCAAATGGTTCAGCCTAGGCCTCTGTCAAGCCTGCAACACACCCTGTTCATATGATGATAACTGTGCTACATCCCTAGCCACCATACCATTGATGCAGGGACATGCTGATATGGTTCTGATGCACAGGGTGAATTTCCTAAAGTTTAGCAGTGTAATGCTGTTTAACGTGTTTCAGCTGGAATGATTAATGCTTACACATCAGGGTGTGTAGCTGTACAGCCATGATGCATTATAGTTGTTATTAACACTGACTGATTGTGGTCTCCATAATGTATTCTGGTTGTGGTCTAGGTGTCTGTGTGTCAGCAGGATGTTGGTCTGCTGTCCTGTCCACAAGCAGTGTAGCACTGTGGTGACACATTGACTGTGTCATATCTCAGGTACAGCTTAACACAGTTACTGCATGTGCCACATGGATGATAGGTATGAGAGGTGTATACAGGTGAGTGCATGGTGGCTGATGTCAACAGCTCTTCTACAGTGGACAACTGTAAGTGTACTGGGTGTCACACACCAAATGTCCGTGAATAACGCACACACAGAGAGGCTTTGGTGTTGATGCAATACACAGAGAATACTGTTCACATGGATGTACTTCATTTTGCAGTGAACTCATTTTGGCCTATGTTATTCCACCCAGACCAAATTGCTAAAACATCACATTAGGAAATAATCAGCTCACCAGTTTAATGTCATTGATGATGGTACTGGCAGGGTATATGTCCCCTTTCACAATGTAGTGCAATCCTGGAATTGGTAAACCTAGGTGTGCTATGGAGGGTGTGGGGTGGAATAGGACCACACATAGTGTGATTAACAACTACTCAACCTGTTAACATAAACTGAACAGTATAACAGCACAGTAAGTGGAGGGATACCCACAACAATAACCCCAATGTGGGTGGCTTTGGCCACAACAACTACACGCATGTATATATACCAACTTCTGTATCACTGTACAGTTGTACAGCGGGGAAGAGAGTATTTACAAATCAACTACTAGTTTTGCTTGAATGTATTTCCACAAGATGATTGCTTTGAAATGTTACCTTTATCCAGTTAGTTCTTGGACAAATGATCTCCTGGGACATATATTTTCTGCATACTGAAGTAGATCCCTTCACATGCACACACACTTACTTGGCAACACTGAGAGTAGAACCCCTACCTAAGTACTTATTGCTACTAATGTCTTTGGCTTTAATTGCACACACCACAGAGCTCATAGAGTGAGGTGTGACTTGAGTTTCCTGTTAAGTGCAGAACATCACCAGGCCTTGTATAGTATGGTAATGGGGGATTTACTGGGTGTTAATGAAGAATACATAGTATGACATGCTGTCATATGCACACTGACAAACACATACAGTCATAGACACATTTGACAAACTTGGGTTTAGCAGTGCTAACTACCTTGTCACTGAGTCCATTCTGTTACAGTGTTTTTGCACACAGCCCATGTATTATTGGGCTGGATAGTGTAATCAGTTACCTGCATGGTTGATGGTGACAGCAGTCCTCATACAGTGGACCTTGGGACATGTACTGGAGGTACCATGGTGTAAAGATAGTATACCCAGCACCCACATCCCACATTGGTTATTGCACTTACGGAAACCCATGGTAATGTTCCAACATACCCACAATCGCACATTGACCAGGACCACAATACAACCCCTTGTCTATTTAATAAGTGCTACTACAGGGAAATGCATTTATTGCACATGCCACACAAATAGTAGGGTAAGGGTTTGTCATGGCTCTCCTAATGTCAGCAACATCACTATCCCTTATAATGTATGGCAAGGTTTATCGTATTTGGAGAATGTGGCCTCAGAATGCTGTCTCCTACAAATATTCACATTCACACACATACACACACTTGCCAGGACTCAGAGGGTAACCCATGCCTATCTACCCATTTCTACAACAGTGTTATGCTGGTACTGCAAGCTCCAGGTAGCCCATAGGGTGAAGAGTGTAACAATTTACATTTAATGTCAATTACAGCAGTAACCATTTCTAAGTATGGCAATGGGGAGTAGTGGATGAGAAGGCTCTCAGAGTATTGTCAACTACAAGTTTACAAACACACAGACACTGTTATTCTCAGTAACGCACACTGACACATTTATCAGTACTGGGTTCCATAGGTGCAGGTGTTCCTAGGTGTAAACCAGGCTAATGTCCATGAAGAGATGAGAAGAGAAGAGTAAAGCATGTGGGTACACTGGCATCATGCCACCTCACATTTGTCAGCAGGCCATCTATCAACTGATTCCACTTGAGTGATCCCCAGGGTGACAGTTAAATTCAACATCCAATCATCTGGTGTTATCTTGCAGAGGGCCAGTGAGGTGCTCCAATTGACATGTATGTAATATATATTACATAACATGGCCAGGGTATGGGTTAGATACCTGTACCCAAGCATGCTCTATTGACTGTGTTAGTCTGATTGAGGTATCCATGGCATGTGGTGCATACAAGGTGGGGTTCCCTAGCTGTGGCATTCATAACACAGCTGGGCAGACATGTCAGTGTCAGTCAATCATAGATTGTCTCTAAGCAGCCAAGATGGATACCTGACATCTGCACATCTGTACAGAGGACAGACAGAAATTAGCTAGCCAACAGGTTATGCATTTGGATGAATGTTTTGACAGATAGACATCTGACACTGATAAGTATGTCATTACTACATGACAACAGGCCTCAATGATATGTCCTAACCACATAGTAGTCTACAGTTAATATCTATATATAAGATCAGTATCCAATAGGAGATACTTAATAACATACAGCTCACACAACAAGAGCACGATAGTTAGTACTCAGAGTCCAGCTTTGCATTCAGAGGTGTATGGTTCCAGTACTACAATCTGCAATCTACTCTTATTTGGAAAAGCAATGTTAAAAGTAGTAATGTAATAATACACTACATGCAAGTGTGACTGTATATAACCTGGGATACTACCCATGTATGAAAGACATACAAAGAGAAAAGCTTGTGGTACTAGCCATGTATACTCAGGTGTCCCATACAGTATACTCGCACCCCTTGCTACTGTAATGACAGCACATAGAAGCATGTTATGTACATGGAATTAAATACACGTATTGAATATGTCATTACCCTGCTATTTTATGAGACTGGAATGTGATCACTGATTGCCAGGGCTGAGCTATGCTTAGCAGGTGTAAGCATTGCCTAACTGTAAATTCTAAGCACATTTGTGCACTGGCAAGCGAAGCCTACATGGTGTAAGTGCCTTTTGTTTAACCGTACGTTAGCACCGCTTACCTTCATGCAAACCCACTTAAAGCTGCTAAAAACTGCCTTAACCACTTTGTATTCAATGGTCCTTTTTTGCCTAGCAATAAAATAATCAACCCTTGCATATCTTGAACCCAGGACCCTCTAGACTATAGTCACAGCACTTAACCACTAAGCCATCTGAGCTGTACAAATGTCTGTTACGTATTAAAATATATCATTCAGTACACATACTGAAAATTAGTGAACAACTGCTTTGACTACTACAATTGTTTACTACTTGTTAGTGAAAATAAGATTGAATCAGTCATGTTTTTATATCTAAATATACACATATCAGATAAATATGGTGGGATACATCTGAGAAGGAATATACAACACTCATGTTTACACATAAAAAGGATATGGATATACACACATATATATATATATATATATATATATATATATATATATATATATATATGTATATATATATATATATATATATATATATATATATATATATATATATATATACATATACATATGGGATCCAGACACATGCTCGACTAGCATATGCCCAAATCACAAAACATCGAACACACATACACGAAAGCGCTTAACATCGACAAGCACTTCCATGTATGTGCGCCTGTTTCATAGATCGGACTACAGTGCAGGTAAGGGAAAATTCCCTTTTCCCCACTGTAGTGTGATCTCGGAGAATAATAAAGTAGGGTGGTGTGGGGGGTGCAGGGGGGCAAAGCCCCCCTGCAGAAACGTAGATTTTTTTTTAACTACACATACACAGAAACACTTTTCAGTGTTAAGCACTTTCGTGTATGTGTATTCAATGTTTTGTGATTCGGACATATGCTAGTCAAGCATGTGTCCTAGACCCATATATATATATATATATATATATATATATATATATATATGTATATATATATATATATATATATGCATACATGTACATACATACATATATATATTTTATATATATATATATATATATATATATATATATATATATATATAAATATATTCATATATATATATATATATATATATATATATATATATATATATATATATATATATCTGTATATATAACATATGCCCATAACATGTAGTGGAGTCATACCTCAGCACCATAAGTCACAACCTCTTAGTGCAAGGGAATGTAATGCAAGTATTGCAGTTATAAATGTAGAATGTTGCTTCAGTAACAGGGGCTGTGTCAACAGACATGTTGTGTAGGAAGTTACTTCTGATACTACCATGTATGCCATCAGTTACTAACAGACATCATACAAATCACCATAGTGAAGTACCACAAAAATCATAGTAATGATCCTGTAGAAAGCAAAAATATGACCAATAAACGTGGACAGTTGGAAATAATCTGGTCAGTCCAGATGTATATACAGAACTCCTTAGTGCAAGATGTGTGGACCAAGCCTGACAAAGGGGATGTTTTCAGCCATGAAAATGGGGATATCATACAAATACTGGAATAGATAAGCTCACACAATTGATACATTCACACCTTCCTGTCTATCCTAACAACATATTAACCGGAGGAGCAGAGGTCCCAAGCCCATATACTTCCCACTAGTTAGTGACATACATCTTCACAGCATCCCACTGTTTTTTCAGAAATACATAACATGCATGTTAGCCAGGCAACAATATATCTGACAAATATCTAGACACAACATCACACTAGGTAAATACACTGAGCTGCTGGGCATGTCAAAAGCACTGTGTAAACTACAAGCAGACTTCCACAACATTGACTCAAGTTTCCTATGGGGGCATACACATGTACTTGCAAATGTAGCAGGCACTACAGGCATGTAAGAGCACAGAGTAACAGACACCAGTGAGAAAGTGCATACCCACAACCAATCTCAACACAGTCATGGTCACATTATGGTAAGCCTAATTAATAGTACAGTATATGGACTGTGTGAACAAAACCATACTCATATTTCCACTCACACACTAATCCTACGTATACTGGCCCTATTCACAGTGTAGTCTGATGTCTGACTGTGGTATGGGACATGTCTCAGTCTGGCCTTACAAACATATACGCTGATAGTGTACCAGAAACTGGAGCAGCATGCAACATCAGATAGAACAGGACCAAGAACACTGACATCTACCACAGTCTGTACACAGGCCAAGTAACATATTCACAATGCACTGCTACACAATACTGACACTGTCAACAATCACCATAAGTACACAGACCTCACTATTGTACAGACTACAACAGAATGTCCGGGCTTTGTCCTCAAATATAAGGCCTACTATATATAACATGTCTAGCAGTCTGATATATCACTGGCTTGTAATCAGGAATGATGTCAGTAAATAATGATATACTATACATATGCACCTCTTACTGCATGACATATGGACAAAGGATGACAGACTTGGGGGAAAGAGGCAACAACACAGAGCCAATATTGACATATTGCTGTGTTAAACTGAGAAATTTCCTGGTGTAACAGGGTTTGTTGTGACATATCTCTTCTGAGGGATATGAAGTCAGTAACACACATGGATGTCCCCATGTACTGACTGCAATCATCAGAGTACGCTACTGCATTTCTAAAGATAGGAAATGTGTGAGTAACACACCACATCTAAGACTCAAAACTATGGTCAGTCTGCAGATAGCCCTACAGATGAGAGTTTCCTCAACCACATAAAACTATCATGCCAGACTTTAAATCATGTAGAAAAGCCATATCCACACAAACCCTGTTAAACCAACATTACTTCAAATTTAGAACAGCAACACTTACATTCTGTCTCCATGTCTGGAACATTCCCCTTCTGTTTGTTGTCCTGTCTCCGCAGTGTATATTGTAAGAGGTATTTCCATCTACCATCTGTTATGCTGTTTGTCAGACACCCACATGAAGTCCTGCTCACAGTGAAGGAAAAAGGCCAACACCCACATGAAGGGCTTAGTTATAGGAGTGTGCTTCCATGCAATTGACTATAGGAATAATACCACAGCTGTTCCACATGCGGTTAGCAAGTGGAGGACTTCAATTCATGCACAGGCCATCAGCTGATCATGAGCATTACCTACAAAAGTCAAGCTGCTGCCTATGCAAAACAGATGTACTTTTCCACATCCACCAGACAGGAAGAGAGAGAGAGAGAGAGACAGAGAGACAGAGAGAAAGTAAGAAAGGAAGGGAGTAAGAGCCAAGCGTGTTTATGTATGATCCATGGGTGGAGAGTGGTATCTGGGTATTATAACGGTTGCCTGTATTGTTTACTAATCCATACTGCCACATAGTAGTTGCACATGGCAGTACACATTTATGGCTGTGGATTGTCTACAACAACCTCTACAGTGTTTGAAAACTGTTGGTCTTGTAATGTGGACATTGGGACATATAGGTCCTCAAATAATGATGTAGCAAAACCCACACTGCAATGAATCATGTCATTACACAATCACCCCAACACAGGATGCTGATGACACACACACTTATCAGTACTGAGTTTCAAACCCCTACCTGGCTATGTATTGTTATTACAGTGTTGCACAGTTATTGCGCACACCATGGAGCTTACATGTTGGAGAGCTCTCCAAAGGTATCTTTGAAAGTGAGTGACATCAGCAGTAGTGCTAAGGGAGGGGCAAGGGAAGTGCAGTAAGTGTGAATGTCCACAAAATCAGGTATCAAGAAAGACACACACAAATGCTCTCACAGAAACACATACATTATCACAGTTGGAAGGATCAGGGTTAGAACTCCTACCTAACTAGTGTGCTACACTATAATATTATGCAGTTATCGCAAGCGCCACAGAGCTTATAGGGCTGAAATATGGCCAAATGGTATTTCAAAGTGACTGACATCAACAGGTTTGCTAAAGTAGGACAAAGGGAGGTGTAGTGAGTGTAAATTGCCTCAAAATCATTCATCTCTAGAGACACACACACACACACACATTTGCCAGTACTGAGATCCATAGGTTCATTGCTTCACAGGTGTGTAGTAGGTGAATTGGACTGAAGGCTCTACAAGGCTAGGCCAAGGGATCACTTTGACATCAGGCCACATGACAATAGTCCCCAGTGTGGGTCAAGGGTGTAGTCCCTGGAGTGGTCCCCAGGGGTGGGTATTGTATTCACCATCCACTCAGCTGGGTTACTATTGTGGGTGGCCAATGATGTGCACTGCTTCCCATGTATGTGATCTATATTTCCATAACATGGACAGTGTCTGGGTTGTGCACATGTCCCACACGCATGTTTTTTGATGTGTGGAAGTGTACCTGAGGTCTCTGGAGGGTGTTGTGTGGACAGATTGTTATCTTCAGATGTAGCATTCCTGACCTCATTTGGTGAAACCTGGCTATGGAACTGAGGTCATGCTTGCACCTACATTAACAGCATGATACAGATATTCAGTGGAGTTAGTGGCATCTGTCCATACAGGGCATGTGTATAAGGCATGGTTTTCCCTTTGTGGGTTACATTTGCAGACTCTACAGTTGTTGCAGGCATCCAGTGGGGAATATGGAAAAAGGGCCACTGTACACATTTATTTGCCTACTGAGGGAATGGAACAGGGTGCCATGTCCTTTTACTTGCTGAATAACACACACTCAGTCAGGAGATGTAACACATCAAAGTACTTTCTGATGTCAGTGGCACTGTTGTGGTCAACAGGCATGTAGTCCACTGCAACCACACTGTGGTTACTATCTGTGAGGCAATATGCAGGGAACTACCAATATAGTGGTTGTTGACTAGCCAAGTGTGTTTGTGTATGAGACGTGGGTGGAGAGTGTTCTCTGAGTAATAGAAGGGTTGCCTATATTGTTCACCAATCCATACACATGCACTTGCCAGCACTGAGATTCATACTCCAACCTAACTATGTATTGCTACTACAGTGTACCGCATTTATCACATGTGCCAGGAAGCTTATAGG
This sequence comes from Protopterus annectens, assembly GCF_019279795.1. Lineage (NCBI taxonomy): Eukaryota > Metazoa > Chordata > Ceratodontiformes > Protopteridae > Protopterus > Protopterus annectens. The sequence goes on along the minus strand of NC_056734.1, from coordinate 222,817,308 downwards.
ATGGATGCTGTCCCAAGGTACTTCTAAGGTGAAGAACATCACCAGCCCTTGTAAATACTGGCATTGGGTGATGTAGTGGGTGAGAGATCCCAAAGGTAATTTTACCCTACACACACATGTACATTTGCCAGGGGTGAGGTTCAAACGTCTATCTAACAATCTTTGTGGAGCATTATGTTATGCATTTACCACATGCACCACTGACCTTACTAGGTTCAGGGTTGGCAACAGGTACTTCTAAGGTTGATGATATCTGCAGGATTGCAAAAGACAGGCTCTGGAATGTGTACTGGGTGTAAATAGGGCCAAAATCTTTGAGTTACAGACATACATATGTAGACATATGTACACACACAAAAACTTGCCAGTGATGAGATTCAAACCCATGCCTATGTTGTTACTGCTACTACATTGTTCTGCATGTATGGCATGTGCCATGGAGCTTACATGCTGGAGAGCTGTGCCAAGGTATCTTTGAAGGTGACTAACATCAGCAGCAGTGCTAAAGGAAGTGTAAGGGGAGAGTAGTAAGTGTCAATGTCCATAAAAGCAGGTAACATCAAAGACACACACACACTCTCTTACAAAGACCCACACAGTTGCAATGTTTGGGATTAGAACTCCTACCTAATTAGTATGCTACACTTCAGTATTACACAGTTATCACAAGCACCATGGAGCTTATATGTTAGAGAGTTCTCCACAGGTATCTTTGAAGGTGATATAACATCAGCAGCAGTGCTAAAGGAGGGGTAAGGGGAGAGTAGTAAGTGTCAATGTCCATAAAATCAGGTATTATCAAAGACACATACACTCTCTCACATGAACATACACAGTTTCACAATTGCCATGTCTGGGATTAAAACTCCTACTTAACTAGTACGCTACACTATAGCATCATGCAGTTATTACAAGTGCCACCGAGCTTATATGCTAGAGAGCTCTCCACAGGTATCTTTGAAGGTGACTAACATCAGCAGCAGTGTTAAAGGAGGGATAAGGGGAGAGTATCAATTGTCAATATCCATAAAATCAGGTATCATCAAAGACACACACACTGTCTCACACAAACACACACAGTTTCACAGTTGCCATGTCTGGGATTAATACTCTTACCTAAATAGCATGCTACACTATAGCATTATGCAGGTATCGCAAGCACCACAGAGTTATTAGGGCTGGTACTTGCCCAAAGGGTTATTTCAAGGTGACTGACATCAGCATGCATGCTAAAATAGGGCAATGGGAGGTGTAGTGACTGTGAATGACCTCAAAATCATTCATCTCAGCGCGCGCACACACACACACACACACACACACACACACACACACACACACACACACACACACACACACACACACACACACACACACACACACACACACACACACACACACACACACACACTTGCTATGTCTGGGATTAGAATTCCTACCTAACTAGTTTTCTACGCTGCAGTATTACACATGTATCAGAAGTGCTACGCAGTTTACAGGGGTGAGATTTGGCTAGAGGTTTATTTCAAGGTGACTGACAACAGCAGGAGTGCTAACATGGGCAATCGGAAGTGCAGTGTGTGAATGGGCCATAAACTATTCCTCTGGAAACACACACACACACACACACACACACACACACACACACACACACACACACACACACACACACACACACACACAAACACACACACACAACTTTACATTTGACAGGACTGGGTATATAAATGCTAGATGAATACTGATTTGTACTATCATGTTACACAGTTATCGCAAGCACCACAGACACTATAGGGCTGAGGGCTACCAAAAGCAATGTCTACAGTGATTGACATCAGCACATCATATGATATCGGCCAATTGGATGTGTGGGGGGTGGGACAGGCCTCATGATGGAAATCTTTCTGTCACTGTCTGTTTCTCTCTCTCTTCCCCACATCTCTGTGTGTGTAGGTTTGACATATTATAGTGTGTTGGCCTTGGATATGTATGAGTATTCCTTTCCAATGTCTGTGCAAAGCATGAATGATGTACAATGTGGTGTGTGTGTGTGCACAGACATCTGTGACTGACAGGTATACACAGTCCACTGTGTTGTCAGACATGGGCTTAATTTCTCTAAGTGTAGGAGCATACCCAGTATGACCTTCTGTACTGAGTGTGTAAATCCATTCCAGGTAGGTTGTACGCCAGTCCAGAGTTTGATGTTCTACACCTACAGCTAGCAACCTGTTTCTGCAGGATATCTGTAGATAGGTTGACAATATGGAGTCACAATGGGTGACAGATAGTGGGATACTCTAACTATTGTGTCTGTGCTGCTTGTGTTACATGGTTAGTGTTAGCAGAGATATTCAGACATATGTAATGTTTTACACTGTGATGTATTATGTGATTGACTACTGACAGATATACTTATTTGCTCACAGTTATTTCCTGGGAACTACAAGATGAATGAAGCTGTGTCCAGTATTCTGGTCTGCAGCCTACATATTCTTGCACACTCATCCCATTCTGGAGGGGTAGCTGCAGACACTTGCTGATGGGTCAGTGTAAATGGTCCAGCACCTTTGTACTATGGTGGCTGAGGGTCCCCTTCTTGTACATAAATCAGCATAACAGAATGGCCATATCCTGCTGTGGCCATACCTCTCAGCTGTACAGATTCACCCAGGTTACCCAGAGGCAGGGCTCATATATCTGGTCAGTTCCCCTTCACATTGTGGTTTATGAGCAGGTTTGTTGCCACCCATTACTGGGTTTGCAGGAAGGGGTAGTATGGGCACACATCAGAGTTGCAGACTTCACACACTCCATGACGTCCATGCTTCTACACCCCCCAGTCTGTTATTCTATCCTCTTCCTAATATTATGCGAGCGATATGTGAGAAATATCCCTATAGTTGTCCCTTCATCCCAGCGGTATTTAGGGGTTGGTCCACAGTTCACACAGTAGGACATGGTGGGCATGCTACTGGGATTTGTCAACATGGCCTTGCATTTGTGTTGCGTTGACTGTGTTATGTTGTTAGTTGGGACCTGATGAGATAACATACATTGGCACTACGGGTGAGGCACAGGCCTTTGACAGAGGACTGTAGGCCATTTGGTGAGATGCAGGCCATCTGTAGCAGGCCAGTGCATTCTGTCACTCCTACATTCCCAGGCTGCAAGCCACTGGATTCCCCTGGGGTGACAGGGTAAGTGTGTGAGGTGTTAATGGCAATAGTTCCTGTCCATATTAATCCATTGGTCTGGATGCTGGCAGGGTGCTGCTTACACCTAGGGACACACTTGCATGGGACACCTTTTCAGCACACTGCATTCTGTGGGTATTCCCATACAGAAGTGGGAGGTCATACTGTACTCATTCCCAACAGCAAGGATATGACCTGTGATAAACGTGTGGCTGATGGTGGGATAAGCTGAGTGCATGTGTAATATGGAAGCTTCTTGCAGCTGATTCACAGATATACATGGGACATTCCCCTTATGCTGCCTTGTGCAGGGACACAGGCAGTCTCTCATTACTTCATAACTGTGCCTTTTGTGGTCTGCCTCTGATTGGCCAGACTACATCAGTATTCCATACTACACAAACAACTAATGTGCTGCTAACCTGTATGTGCAATTCCAAAGGTGTGTGCAACTGACAGTTACATTTTATGTACTCTGTCTAGGGTACTTCCACCTGTGTGCTGTGTGTATGTCTGGGCCCACATTCATGGCATATCAATCTTTCAGACAGTGACAGATATTGACATCTGGGCAGTGATTATGGATGGCTGCTGACATGGGTATTGCTAAGAAGCATTGTGGTTGTCACTGCAGTTGTCGGAACATGGCCCTGTCATCAGCAGTACTGGCCATAAGCCACCAAGATACAACCCTCCATGCCTACATGCTGATCACTTCCAGACAATGTTGAACAAACAACAACCTAACACATGGACCCCTGCATATTGTACACATGCAACAATCTATCCTGTAGATTGGGCCAGCTCAGGTAATCTCTGCTCCACTATTATTTAACTCACATGTACATGTTACTGCATTTCTACATAGGATTGTGGGGGGGGGGGGCACACCTGACAACTTTAAACATTTGCTATGACTGTACTGGTATTACAGGTACTCTGTAGGCTTCCATTTCATTTTGTATTCTGACTTATCATGCAGACTGGAGGCATATCAGCAGAGTACAGATCTTAGGTTTTATTGACCTAGATTTCAGTTTCAGACTTCTTACCCTTCATAACTAACATACAACTGCCAGACCTGTTGTAGTCTGTCTGTGTAGATCTGGAGGGGGGCTGTTCACCATTGCCATCAATTGTAGGCCTTAACCCAGCCTTTCTTTATGGTCATCTACACTTGTCCTGCTGGCTCAGGCTTGTGTTGGGTATCTGGGCCTCATTGACATGCATGTGTGTGTCCTATGGAAACACATTTGGGCCACCACATGTACTGCAGTGGGATTTGTCACCTTGTCTAGTACTGCCTAGTCTGCTGACACCAGTATTTGTTATGGATTTCATGCTGCCCGTATAGGTGTCCACTATCTGCTGCCATCTCATTCATCCACCAGATTCCCTTCCATGCTCACATCCATACCATATATACAACTATCAGAACATACTTCTCCATTCAGCAATTGATAGAAAGAGTGGCTTACCCTGTGGTTGTGCCAGTACTGAGGATGGTGCTGGAGGGCTGACTATGACAGATGCACATAGTACACTCCCTATACACGGTAAAGCACAGGTAGTGTCATTCTTGGTATCCCTTTTACTGTATGTGCGAGTCAGAGAGAGGTGTCATTCCCTGGATCCCTACTGTGTCAGTGTATGTGCTATGCGTTGCCTCTTTGCCAAAGCCTGGGCATACTGGGCACGCCTCCTTCTGCCTACATGGGCAGGCTCAGGTTGTTCCTCCTCTGAGTCCCTCTGTGCCTGTGATAGCCTTGGCAATGGTGGGGGGCTGTGTGGCCTTGCCCCATGCTGTTTCTGCTGCAGCTGTTTCCGCAGGATCACATTGTGTAGCATGGCACATACTATTAAGATCTGTGTACATGTAGCTGGAGAGTACTACAAGGCTCTACTGGATATGTCCAGGCAGTGGAACCATGACTTGAGCATCCCAAACACATGCTCTATTATGATTCTGGTTTGTGCATGTGCCTCATTATGGAGTTCTTGTTTGGGTTTTTGTGCATTTCTGATGGGTGTCATCAGCCATGGCTCCAGTGCGTAACCAGCATCCCCCACCAGCTGGCCATATGGGATCTCCCCACTGGCAAATAACTAGTACAGCTGTGTCATATACCAGATGTGGGAGTTATGATAGCTTCCAGGGCTGCCAGCACACACATTCAAGATAATGCCTTGGTTATCGCACATGACCTAGCAGGTGATGGAGGGGAAGCCCTTGCGGTTTATGTAGACCCTACCCCGCTTGCCGGGTGGTGCTTTGATGTGTATGTGCGTGCAGACTATAGCACCCACTACCTCAAAGTATTTTGCTATTTGGTGGAAGAGATGCATATTACTGGTCAACACCTCATGGGTGTTGAGGAAATATTTGTGCTCTCTGGCATGTGCTGACATGGCATCCAGAAACTGGTAGAGTACCCTGGATGCTGATGCCTGTGAGATCCCCATGATATCCCCAGTTGCCCTTTGGAAGGTACCTGTGGCTAGTATTCTTAAGCCTACATATACCTTGGTATCCACTGGAATGGGTTCCCCTCTGTTGGTTCTGTGTGTGAGGCAAGGCCGGCACAGCTGAACAATTTGCTGTGGAATGTCCCTGTCCACCCTAAAGCGCTCCAGTATCTCCAGCTCATGTAGCCTCTGGTAGGTTACCCTGGGTCTGTACACTCTTCTCCTTCTCCTCACTGCAGGTTGGTTGTCAGCATTCACAGCCTCACCACACTCAGCCTTTTGCACATATTGATGTATGAGAGCAACAGCAGCCCCTAACATTTTGTACACCGGTGGTGTAGAGTTTGTGGGAAAAAACAGACTGGCAGGTGTTTGTATAGTTTATAGTAGTGTGCTAGGCTGTTTCATGTGTAATTGGCTGATTCTGATACATTTCACCTGCCAGCTATGCTAGTTCTCCTTAATTGCCTTCCTACTGCTGTTTTCCCTTCCCATTGCCTTCCTGTTTAAGTCCCAAGGTGCGGCATGCATGCCCAGTGCTCAGATGTGAACAGAGCTGCTATTTCCTGGTTCTTTTTTAAACCCGGTGAGCGGCACACACACCTGTTTAGGCAATGTAAACACTGCTAGGCAGCCTCAGACACACACCCTTCCTTATCTGTGCTTAGCTAAGGGCAAACATGAGCCACAGAGTTCCAATAAGCTTACAGCATGCATGACACTCCCCCTTATGAGGTCGTCTACCTCTTATACAATGGTGTTACTGCACCTACATGGTTGGGTGCAAGCTAACACTGAGAGGAAATCTGTGATTCAGTATCAGTCCCCTCATTTGCATAAAACAATGCTAATTCATAGTTACCACACTCACACTGAGCTTTCCCCCTTAGCAACCACTATTCCCTGGTATTGTTGTCTTATGTCTTATGTACTCGGTTGCATACCGCCTACTCAGAGGTGATCTCTGCTTGACATACAAGGACATGTCAAACCCAGAATTGATTGATATGCTCCACCTAAAAAAAAAAAATCAAATCCCTGAGAGCCACACGGTCTAGGGATATAAACCTTACCACAATGATAAATAGGACATGATAGAGGGATAGATTCCTGACCCAGAGACTCCCCATGCTTTGGAACAAGATTTCAGTATACATCAGGCAGAGCCCCTCACTAGCACTCTTCAAGAGAAACATTGACGGGTGGATGGGAAACAGAAAATTTATCCCTGGGATCACTGCAGTGGCTCTGCTGGACAGAGGTGCAGGGAACTAATGGCTCTGCTGGTCAGAGGTACAGGGAACTCCACTCTAGCTAGGCTTATAAATGCCCTTGGGCCGATAGCCTAGTACTTACCTATGAACCTACCTATGCATGCCATTGACTATGATGGCAAAATGCTGATTTGGATTTAAAAGCTTATTTCCAACTTTTTTTCTTATTTTCTGGCCAATCCCATTTGCACACTGCTGCCCTATGCTTAAACGGACAAAATCAGCCAAAAAAAAATAAAAGTAATTTTTTATAATTTTGCAACTATTTCTCATGCCAATGGTCATATATTTGGCCATTGGCATACCTACTACATTGAATACTTGCTTTCTTTGGAGCTGTCATGCCTCTGTTTTTTTAATTTGGAGAAATGTATTCGGTTAGTAACCGAATACATTTCTGTAGGTTACACTTTTCCTGTACAGACACCTGCCTGCTTCCTGGATCGCTAATTCACCTAATTTGCATGGTTTTCACCAGCAAGTGGGGTAATTAGCATATAGCAGTGGTGTCCATGCAGGAATAGTGTAGGAGCGCTCGTGCACATACCGGGAGCTCGTTCCTGAATCGCTCGTCAGCCATATTGAGTGCTGCAGCTCTTGAACTATTCCTGCACTCCGTACAGAGCTTGCTGAATCCAGGGGTTAAACTTCAAGCATATTCAGTAAGCCCTTTAAGTATGCATAAACTTGCTCTTAGATCAAAGAAAATGAATAAACTAAATCATATCAAAGAAATTATATCACATATAAATAATAAAAAAAGAAAGAACATAAAAGGTATTCTTGAGGGCTTTCAAATATTTTATGAAAATATAAATAGTAATAATACAAATAACCTTGATAACAATGATATAGTTGAAACTTTTCTAAGAGAAAAATGCAAATAATAAAATAAGTGAACAAATAAAAAAATGATAGACCATTCACTTTAAAAGAAATAAAAGATCAAATAAAAAAGTTAAAAAAATAATAAGGTGCCAAGCTTAGATGACCTTATACCAGATCTATATAAAACAATATTGGATGATGCAGTTAAAATATTAAATAAGCCCTGGGATTCAATAACCTCCATGTACGCTTCATGTGAAGCCTACACTGAGTTTATGTATGTGCACGATGTTGTGCGGTGAACAGCAGTTCTAATTACATATTCATGCTGTGCACTGTTTAAATGTAAACTAGCATGGTTTTCTGTGTCGGCCAGGAAACTGTGTAAAGCAACATGGATAGCAAACCTGGTTATTTCAGAGCAAAGTTGGTTAGTTGGATTGCACAAAATGCCACAGTGATTACCAGAGCTTAACATATAAGTTATGCATATGTTTCAAACAAAGTATAGGACAGTGTATATGTGCAGAATATTGTAAAATCCCATTCCAGGCATTCTGTAAAGAAGATGTGTAAATGATCTGTAAGGGTACATGGGCACCCATGTAAAATAAACACTCAGGGGAAGTGTGTATATTGAATAGGGACACACAGATGAATTGCAGGAATGACCATAGGGAAAGAGAAAAGGTGAAACAACCTAATGTACAGCGAATGAGGGCATGTTAATGGAAGACAGTTATAACAGGAACACCAATCACATATCAGTATGGTACAGTGTGGACTGCACCATGAAAATGTGTATTAAGTGACTGTCATACAAGGTGACATAGCAATGGGGAAGATGTCTTTGTGAGATAAGCATCCTTGCATGAAGAATGCAGAGGACATCTATCTTGCATGTTATATATAATTGGTTTAGTGGTCGTATTGTGAAGCTGTACAAACGAATTTGCCTAAATAAGACTGTAATGTCAGCAGAATTCTCCAACAATTCGGATACAGCTACAGGGTCATGGTCAACAGTAAAAGAAGCGCTCACAATCATGGACAATATCAGAATAATGCCACCAGTAAGCCCATGTCTCTGACTATGTGATTCTGAGTGGTCAGAGATGGCTCTGTACAACCTACTTGTACAACTATTATGACATGTCAGCAGTCTATGAGGGTAATCACGCACACCATCCTGACACTGTAATATCTGCTTGAGATGTTAGGAAGGACACTGCTATACCTGTATGCCACATTATGATCAATGCAGGCTAGTTGACTGGTGTGCATAGCATATCTATATCTATCTATCTCTATCTCTCTCTCTAGATATATATATATATATATATATATATATATATATATATATACATATATATGTATTTATTTATTTATTTTACATTTTTTTGAATGGGATAGTCCGACTGGATACATGCTCGTTTTCAATACATACACACACACATCTATATATATATATATATATATATATATATATATATATATATATATGTAAACATACACACACACACACACACACACACACACACACACACACACACACACACATATGCACACACACACACACACACACACACACACACATAAATATATATATATATATATATATATATATATATATATATATATATAAATGAACTGTGACAAAGCATTCAAAAATAGTAAATCACCAACAACTCTTGTAGAACTTTTGCTCTTCGTCTTATTTATTATCAAGACTTCTTCAGAAAGACATGATAATATATAAGACCTAAAGCGCTTAAAGTTCTACAAGAGTTGTTGGTGTGATTTACTATTTTTGAATGCTGTTATTGTCAAAGTTCATTTCTTAGTTAAAATTTCTTCTCTTCATTCAATTTGTTTTTTTGAGTGTGGTTAATTTTAGTTATATATATATATATATATATATATATATATATATATATATATATATATATATATATATGGCACAACTCACACTGTCACTAATATAACTCATGCCATCAATGTTTTTATACAGCTATGTATGTACTGTGTGCATCACCGGAACAGGTATCACGCATGCAACTATTGTAACATCTTGATGGGGGTTTTGCACCATCAGACGGTAATGTTTATGCAACAAAAAAGAATACCTAGGCATGGCCAATAAGATGTGTGACAGCTCTCTGTGGCAAAGGTGGTACACTTCAGTTACACATCACTGGAAGATGTGTAGGGGAGGTACATGAAGAAGGGTGCATTGTACTCAGTTATTGGTGCGATGAAGGCTGTGGTGGTATTATGACCTTTGATGTAGATGTCTTTCATATACTCATTAGTTGTGTTGCATACAATGGAGTAGTCAGCACTGTGACCACATGCTGGTGAAAATTCCATATACCATCTACCCAAGGACACAGGTCACATACCACTTATAGAGTGTGATGTCTACATTATGATTGGGTTGTACATTTGTTTTCATTACATAACAAATCCCCTCATGTTTTTGTTTCATTACAGGTGTTGTCATGGCTGTGGCAGCAGTCTTTGGTGTGTGTTGATACTGTCTATATTATACTAATATCACAGTTGATGTCAATCATTCCCCACAATCTGTACCCTTTAGACAGCTGTTTGGACACAGAATGTGTATGTCATTTATGACATCTATGACTTAAATAATGGATAGGAAAAGTTGGATTGCACAAAATGCCACAGTGATTACCAGAGCTTAACATATAAGTTATGCATATGTTTCAAACAAAGTATAGGACAGTGTATATGTGCAGAATATTGTAAAATCCCATTCCAGGCATTCTGTAAAGAAGATGTGTAAATGATCTGTAAGGGTACATGGGCACCCATGTAAAATAAACACTCAGGGGAAGTGTGTATATTGAATAGGGACACACAGATGAATTGCAGGAATGACCATAGGGAAAGAGAAAAGGTGAAACAACCTAATGTACAGCGGATGAGGGCATGTTAATGGAAGACAGTTATAACAGGAACACCAATCACATATCAGTATGGTACAGTGTGGACTGCACCATGAAAATGTGTATTAAGTGACTGTCATACAAGGTGACATAGCAATGGGGAAGATGTCTTTGTGAGATAAGCATCCTTGCATGAAGAATGCAGAGGACATCTATCTTGCATGTTATATATAATTGGTTTAGTGGTCGTATTGTGAAGCTGTACAAACGAATTTGCCTAAATAAGACTGTAATGTCAGCAGAATTCTCCAACAATTCGGATACAGCTACAGGGTCATGGTCAACAGTAAAAGAAGCGCTCACAATCATGGACAATATCAGAATAATGCCACCAGTAAGCCCATGTCTCTGACTATGTGATTCTGAGTGGTCAGAGATGGCTCTGTACAACCTACTTGTACAACTATTATGACATGTCAGCAGTCTATGAGGGTAATCACGCACACCATCCTGACACTGTAATATCTGCTTGAGATGTTAGGAAGGACACTGCTATACCTGTATGCCACATTATGATCAATGCAGGCTAGTTGACTGGTGTGCATAGCATATCTATATCTATCTATCTCTCTCTCTCTCTCTAGATATATATATATATATATATATATATATATATATACATATATATGTATTTATTTATTTATTTTACATTTTTTTGAATGGGATAGTCCGACTGGATACATGCTCGTTTTCAATACATACACACACACATCTATCTATATATATATATATATATATATGTATATTATATGTAAACATACACACACACACACACACACACACACACACACACACACACACACACACACACACATATGCACACACACACACACACACACACACACATATATATATATATATATATATATATATATATATATATATATATATAAAAACTAAGAAATGAACTTCGTGACAATAACAGCATTCAAAAAATAGTAAATCACACCAACAACTCTTGTAGAACTTTTGCTCTTTCGTCTTATTTATTATCAAGACTTCTTCAGAAAGACATGATAATATATAAGACGAAAGCGCTAAAGTTCTACAAGAGTTGTTGGTGTGATTTACTATTTTTTGAATGCTGTTATTGTCACGAAGTTCATTTCTTAGTTAAAATTTCTTCTCTTCGTTCAATTTGTTTTTTTGAGTGTGGTTAATTTTAGTTATATATATATATATATATATATATATATATATATATATATATATATATATATATATGGCACAACTCACACTGTCACTAATATAACTCATGCCATCAATGTTTTTATACAGCTATGTATGTACTGTGTGCATCACTGGAACAGGTATCACGCATGCAACTATTGTAACATCTTGATGGGGGTTTTGCACCATCAGACGGTAATGTTTATGCAACAAAAAAGAATACCTAGGCATGGCCAATAAGATGTGTGATAGGTCACTGTGGCAAAGGTGGTACACTTCAGTTACACATCACTAGAAGATGTGTAGGGGAGGTACATGAAGAAGGGTGCATTGTACTCAGTTATTGGTGCGATGAAGGCTGTGGTGGTATTATGACCTTTGATGTAGATGTCTTTCATATACTCATTAGTTGTGTTGCATGCAATGGAGTAGTCAGCACTGTGACCACATGCTGGTGAAAATTCCATATACCATCTACCCAAGGACACAGGTCACATACCACTTATAGAGTGTGATGTCTACATTATGATTGGGTTGTACATTTGTTTTCATTACATAACAAATCCCCTCATGTTTTTGTTTCATTACAGGTGTTGTCATGGCTGTGGCAGCAGTCTTTGGTGTGTGTTGATACTGTCTATATTATACTAATATCACAGTTGATGTCAATCATTCCCCACAATCTGTAGCCCTTTAGACAGCTGTTTGGACACAGAATGTGTATGTCATTTATGACATCTATGACTTAAATAATGGATAGGAAAAGGCCTAGCAGACAGCCCTGATATATGGATCTGATCAATGGGCCTGAGATATAGGTCACTTTTTACATTTCAACATATTTAGATACCACGTATGTGATCCACTTGTCTACCACTTGGTGATATAGGTGTTTATGGCCACATCTGACAGTGTTGATTGAATACCTCAGCGTGGGTTTGTGTCAAATGCCTTGGCTTTGTCAAGTTCAACAGGATGATAGTGTTGTCATCATGCATGCCCTCGGTGACCTCTTTCAGGACATCTATCAGATGTAACAAACATCATGTAGCATTAACAACTCACACAGGTCTGTTGAACACAGCCGGTATATTACTAGTGTCCATTTAAAAAAGGTCCATGATGACATGCTGGTCTACCTCACAGATGAGGAGAGTCAGGATGTGTCTATACATGCATGCATCAGATGTTGTACCCCCCTAACTCAAATGGATGCATGTTGAAGTGCACCCTTCTGCAAGAACATAGTCAGTGCATAGGGTGTGTCCAAGTGTGTATTGAAGACCCTGGTTTGGTGGAACAAAAACACTTAATATTGTTTTTATTAAAGGACTTGATTTTAAAACCATTCAGACCCTCATTTTCAGTGCATTTGCATTGGTGTTATGTGTATTCAACCATGTCAGGAAGGTGTATGTGCTGAGTCACACTATAGGTGATCTGTGATTTTGTCACAGCCCATTGATTCTGTTTGATAGGCCTGGATGAAGGTAGGACACTGCATACTGCCTATCATGATCTGGCCTAGGGTTTGGACACAATCCCACATACAGGTATAATTGAGAAACTCTCCCAGCTGGTGATTAACCCTTATGTCATTAGATGAGTAACCAATTGGCTCACTGACAGAACACATACTGTGAATGTTGGTGAATCAACCTGTATCAGTAGAGCTGTCACCACTGATATACCCAAGGGGTCTGTGCTTGGCCCTTTACTGTTTGGAATTTATGTCTTGACAATTCAGGCTAAAGTAGTAGTGCTAACCACTACACTGTATGTAGCACTGCTACTTTTCCATCTTCATTAACGATCTGTATACTGTCATCCCAAAAGTCAGCTCTATCCAATATGCTGATGACTCCAACCTGATCTGCTCCGCCACATCTCCAACAGACTTATGGTCTGCTACCCCATCCACCTTTAACACTATAGAAAACTAGCTTTCTGAACGTCGTTTGATACTAAATCCAAAAAAAAGCTAAAATGCTGTTATTCTCACCAACACAAAGGTCTTCTGCTTTTACTTTTACCATTAATGCAAATGATGGCACATTAATCTCCCCTGACCCCTCTACAAAACTGCTAGGTGTCATTATAGATAATCTAAAATTCGACCTACATGTAAACCAATCGATCAAAACCATCAATAAAAAACTAGGGTCACTTTACAGAATAAAAGCCTTCCTAACCCCTCCAGCTAAAATTGCCATAGCTCAATCTCACCTTCTCTCAACACTTCTGTACGCATCCCCTGTACTCTTTAATATAAAGAAGACTGTACTTAACAAACTCTCAACCTGCTATAACCACATTGCCCGGTTTGCCACTAGGCTGCCTTTTAGGACATATCATTGCATCAATCTTAACCAGCTTGAGTGGCTTGAACTACCCAGTCTAATTCAGTATAACCAACTGATCATGGCTTATAAAATCCTTTATAATCCGGATAATACTCCTGCACTTAAATCTCATCACTCCCTATCACAATCCGCAACTGCTTAGATCCTCTGACAGACCACTAATTCAGACAAGCAAAATTAACAATGCAGCTGGTGACTCTCTCTTTGCAAATTCTGTTGGCAGATACTAGAACTCACTTCCAGCTGACATTACTTTACTCTCCTCCCTAGGTCAATTTAAAACTAGACTCAAACAACATCTGGCAGTAAACTGACTATGTCATTTTATCAAGCCTGGCTAACTCTCTTCTAGATTATGTAAAATCTACTAATCAGCTACTATTTAATTTACCCCTGGCTTTCACCTGGATTTAACTCTAACCTTTGGAACATGTTTATTATTGTTTGCTTATGTACTCTTTGTCAGAATTATAATTGTAACATGTTTTTAATGTTTCTGTTTACCTGGAGCTTTTCTCCCTGGGCCTCAGCTGAAAATGGACATGCATCCAGTCGGACTATCCCGATCAGCATTTGTAAAATAAAATAAATAAGTATACAGCCTTTGGCTTACCACATTTACTGATTCTTGCATATTGGGTGTAATCAGTGAGTCCATCAATAATGATAACATACTACAGGAGGGGCTAACACAGACAAATGATTCGTGACAAAGCCACACTGTCTACAAATAAACACAAAAATGTGTCTTTATTTTGTCCTTCTGCAAACTGGACTTCCCTGCTAATTACAGCAATGTCAACACTCCCCCTATGCTGAAACTCAGTGATCCAAGACCTGAGAATGCACATAGATAACAATATGAACTTTGTCCACCAAGTGTCCACAGTGGTATGGAAAGGCTACATTGTGCACAGCATAAGTCACTATATCGAATTCAGATCTGAGGATTATATAACAGCAGTGTACTGGAATCTCATCAGAACACTAGTAGAGTATAATGCTCCCTTTAGCATGTACTTCACTGGATACATGCAGCAGCTGATGAGACCACCAGGGTTTCTCACCAAGAAAACACAGGACCTAAAAACCATGCCATGATGTATGTGGATAGACTGAAAGCCATGTCACTGTAATGTGTGTCATATAGGATGTGGTGACTTCTGCCTGGCCTCCAGGCCAGACTCTGACCCTGTCCTGGTGGGAATAATGCATATTCACAAATCAGATACTAGATGATGACATCAGTAGTGTGTGGTGAAGCGAATATGGTAATAGCAGTGTACTACATGCTGGTGTAAAAGGCTCTGTCTAATGGCAATCAAGTGCATATGTTCACACACACACACACACACACACACACACACACACACACACACACACACACACACACACACACATACATACACACACACACACACACACACACACACACACACACACACACACACACACACACACACATACACGCAAACACATAGTTAAGTGCTGTGAGAACACAACCCCCTACCTATCTAAGTGTACCAACTGCAGAACTCTGTATTTAAGGAATGCACCACAGCTCAAGTCTGACTTGGAGTGTCTCAGGCAGCACTTTATAGGTTCATAGAAGGTTGCTAGGTTGATGGTATTAGGGTCTTAACACACCTAGCCATGTAACACTCTTGTTCCCTAGTTGACCCTGGTTAGATGGCCATTGTTAGCAGAGCAAATCAGTGATTAACATTGACTTCCCCTCTCCATGAGGGACATAGGTGCCACCCTCCATGAGAATTTATGGTCTCCCATCCAGTTGTCAAGGTTGCACTTAAATAGGTCATTGAGGAGCTCTGCTTCAAATGAAGTGGTAGTTTATTCCAGAGGAGTCACAATCTCTGGGAGACATATCTGTCTCTCCAGCATGTTATGTTTATGTCACAGGCTAGATTGAGATCCCTGGAGTGAGTGACTCTTGTCCCATTAGATTTGTGGACATGCAGTATTTCCATCACGGCAGGGTCAGAAATCACACCGTATGCTAGGCACAGGCAGCATCTCAGCAGTCTGTAGGATACAGAGTACAAAGATAGGGCCTTCAGTTTTTCTGTGTAGGTCTTATTTTGAAGGCCCTCTATTTTCTTGCTTAGAAACCTCTGTGGTCTCTCCAGTTGTTGCAGGTGTCTGGTGAGGTACATGCAAAAGGGAGCATTGTACTCAATTAGTGGTCTGATGAGGGTCATGTATAGAGGATTTATAACATCCTTAGTAATGGGTGTGATGCCCTTATTTATGAGATGCGCAACGTAGAAGATTTTCCTTACTTTCCTTACCATTGTGGAGACGTGGTGATTGAAGTTTAAATTGCTATTAACCTCTGTTTCCAAGTCTCTCACCACTGTGTTTGAGCTTAAGGGAGTGCTATCTATAATGTACCTTGCAGGGGCCACTTCTTTGCCAAAGGGGATAATGATGCACTCATTTCATTTTAGACCATGACTCTGGCACCAATCATTAGTCTGCATTAGCCCCTTTTGTACTATGTTAACATCATTGGTGGATTCAGTAATTGCACCTAGTTTGCAGTCATCTGTGAACTTGGTAAGTCACAGGCCATCTGCTTTCACCTGGACGTCCAAGAAGTAGATTCCAAATAGTAGAGGGCCCAGCACATTTCCTGTGGTACACCAGTGGTAACTGTTCTATTGGTGCAGCTGGAATCCCCAGCTTTGACAGTATGCATTTTGTCAGTGAGCCAATTTGCTGCACATCTAGTGATGTATGGGTTAATCCCCAGCTGGTAGAGTTTCTCAATGATACCTGAGTGGGGGATTGTGTCAAAGGCCTTGGCTGAGTTAAGATAGATGGTATGTACTGCTTTGCCCTCATCCGGGGCTTTGTTGACATTCTTAAAGAAGTCCACCAGGTTTAATAAGCAACACCTGCCCTTAATGAAGCCAAACTGGGTCGGTCAAGAGTTTGGAGGGCTCTTATGTCCTTGTTGATAAGGTCCATGATGATTCTTTCCATGGCCTTGCAGATAAGGCTGGTTAGGATTATGGGTCTCTAGTTCCCAGGGTCAGTTGATGGAACCCTTTGTGTAAGGAGATTACTGTTGCTGTACTCCACTCTGCTCAGATTATAGTTGAAGAGAGTGCCAAGCAGTTCTGCTGGGTCTTGTTTTAGATTGTTTAGTAAGCAGCCTGGGAAGTTATCTGGTCCCATGGAGGGAGTGTGTTTGGCCTTGGAGAGGAAGGATATGACCTGCTCTTTCAAGATGCTAACTAGTGCACTGGTGACAGGGATACTTTGGGTTGTCTCTGGTGGGGACAGGGGGGTGGAATTTGTTCCAAATTTATCCACCAGCAGGTTGGCATTTTTTTCAGGTTCACTGTGAGTAGTACTGTCCACAATCAGTTTGGCACATAGCTGGGCATTCCCTTAAAGACTTCAAACATAGCTAAAGAAAGCCTTATGATTGTCTTTAGCTAGAGATGCTAATTTAGCCTCTTAATTGGTTTTAGAGGACTTTACAATATATCTGATTTCCTTGTTCAATCTATGGAGGGTATTCTTCCTCGGGTGAGTATATTCCCTCATGTTCTTTGATAACAGTTTCTTCCTTTTATTATATAACCTATTTATACTTGTGGTCCACCAGGTTGGCCTGTTTCTTCGGGAGGACCTGGTTTTGATCTTTACAGGTACAGCTGAGTCTATACAGTTGTTTAAATGTCTATACAGGACATCTGTGTACTCCTCTGCATAGGGGTCATCGTTGGCTGTGTTAGCAGTGGGTTTGAAACTCTTTATACCCTCACTTAGTAAGCTAAAATTTACTTTGGAGACATTTTTCAGTTGTTTTGCTCCTGTAGGGATCCAGTCTGATCTTTGCTTCAAATGAGACACATTTATGGTCTGATCCCACCAGGGAGGGCATTACACAAGGGATAATGCAGTGACCCTCCCCCAATGTTGGTGAGTACCAGGTTCAGGACTTTCAAGCCCCTTGTAGGGGTACAGACTAGATGTTCCACAGCATTTGAATTAACAAAGTCCAGGAATCTCAGGGCAATCATATTACTGCTTATATATGTTGTTCAATCTATGGAACGATAGTTGAAATTTCCTGTGACAAAAGTGTTTGGCTGTATAGGGAGTTATTCTAGCAAGTCCAGGTGGTTGGTGTGTTTCTCTTGGTTCATGGTTGGGGGCCTGCAGATGTGGTAGGGTGTTTCTCCTATATTTAATTGCACCTGCAGTAGCTCTAGAGTCTTACTCTTTAACCAGTCTTGAGGTGTATTTGGATTTAATGAAGATGGATACACCTCCACCTTTGGTTCTTTCATGCTCATTTTGGAGTCTGAATGTGTGGAAGGCATTGCATCCTTGTACATCAGGGGTGCTCACTGTGGCCTTGGACCAAGTCTCCGTGACTGCACAGAAAGCAGCATCTTCCAAGGTGAGGAGTGCTTTCAGGGAGTGCAGTTTTCTGCTGAGGCT
Organism: Protopterus annectens; assembly: GCF_019279795.1. Lineage (NCBI taxonomy): Eukaryota > Metazoa > Chordata > Ceratodontiformes > Protopteridae > Protopterus > Protopterus annectens. The sequence continues at coordinate 222,798,562 of NC_056734.1, read as the reverse complement.
CCTAGCATTAAGAAGCATAAACTTGAATTTGTCTCACGTGGTTTTCTTTACATCAAGGATTTTTTTTATTTTGATGTTGACTAAAAAAAGACATTATGGGGGAGGCAAGCATCTTTGCTAGTATTGAAAGCCTAGAGGATACAGGTGAAGACCATCTCTGGCAAAGCAGCATGGTCTGTTGACCACATCTTCCCAGGCTGACAGATACTGGATCCCCTTCAACTGATAACAGAAGCTAAGCCAATTGTTAAGTCAATCATTTTTTGTCTGCATTGTGACATCATCCTGGGTGAAGGTCAAATGCTACTTAGTATAGGGACATATCTGCTTGGGACACATAAGCTGAGAGTTCAGTCATGTCTCTCTTCATATAGTCCAGAGATGTATGTCTCAAGTAGTTCATTTCAACATGTGCTATGACAGAGTCATAATGGCAATTGCTGTTGAGTGGCTTAATTGCATGCATGATTTGATGGATCCTGGTACCTGACAGACAGCTAACTGTGACTTTCTCCTTGTCCAGCCTGGTGAAGTGGACACCTGTGTGTCTCACTATGGAATCACCTATGACCAGGACATTAGGTTTTGAGGTGTTTTTCCTTAGGGGGTTATTTGTTGAGACACTTGTATGTGTGTTTTTATGAGAAGTGGGGTATGTTTGTTTTCCAGCATGTGTGATCCATTTGTGCTTGGGAGGTCTCTGGTCCTTGGTAATGACATCAGCAGCATCTGGTGAGGAGAATATGGTAATAGCAGTGTCCCAGGAGTAAGCAAATGCACAAACACACACACACACACACACACTCACACACACACACACACACACACACACACACACACACACACACACACACACACACACACACTCGCACACACACACACACACACACACACACACACACACACACACACACACTGTAGTTGAATGCACTGAGAACATAACCACCTACCTATCTAAGTACACAGACTACAGAGCTGAGTACTTTATGCAAGCACCATACCATAAGTCTGACTTTTACAAGGCTGCAGGACAACTCATAGTGGATAACATCAGCAGTAGATGTTGGAGAGCAGATGTTGGAAGGCCTGAGTGAAATGGATGTGTAGGCATGTTCAACTGTGAAGATAGTTCTAGTTCTGTAGGTTATTAGATTGATGTGCATTGCATATCACACAACATTTGTTATTAATTTATGTAGTGTAGTTGATATATTTGTGAATGAACAAATGCTGAGAGACCAGGTTTGCAGTGCATGGGGGAGGTAACAGATGGTTGCATTGTAAATTTGTGACATATTGTTAGGGCCTTCATTTTGTTATGTTTCCACGTGTAATTTCATAGCATGAAGAGCAAATGGGCAGTAAACAGCACTAACACATGTTAATATTTACTTTGCATAGTGCAACAGTGATCAGCTGTTTGCTAGATAGCAGGCAAGGTGTTTGTGCATGCACGATACACATTCCTTTCCCTGTCATAGTTAATCAGTGCACCAACACAGGGCTCATTGCTAAAATTCTGAGAGCTAATATTGAGTGTATGAAACATACCTGCTGCTCAGTTGACTCTGTGGTAGCAGGTGTAAATGCATTGACAAATTTCAGTTTAGTAAAAGATTGAAAAAAAATTTAAAATAAGTATTCACTACATAATTTAAAATTTATTAGACTTCATTAACTCTGCGTTCTGATTGGAGGCTGTGTTTTTTGATAAAATTTGAATTTGTTATTTAAGTGACTTGTGTTTTTTGAATATTTTTAACACTGATGAAGGGAGAAATCCAGAAAACTTTGTAAGATTAAAAGTTTTTATTGGTGTTTCTGAGTCAGGAGTGCTTTTTGGATTTTACTAGTCTTTATTTTTATTTATTTATTTTACATTTGTCAACCGGGAGAGTCCAACTGGATATATGTCCATTTTCAGTGGAGACCCGGGGAGAAAAGCTCCAGAGCAGTAAAATAAGAGAAAGACATGTTAACCAAAACGTTCATTAAACAATATATAAAGTACACAATCTTGATACTTCTTATAGAAGTATAGTAAATATAAGATAGTGAGTTAACCAAGGAGTGTATTTGCCAACATTTACCAGCTACATTAATATATACATGTTATAGAGGTGTTTAACAGCAAGTATAGCAAGAAGATAGAGTAGATAACTTCCAGAACTCATTTCAACACATGAGAGACATGCTATGTCCTTAAGGTTTCTTTACAGTGTTCAGTAATACTATTACCCCATGCATACATTACAAAAGCAGTAGATAAGTTGTTAATCTAGTTGCTGGAAACAGAGACATATGAGTTACTATCCAGGGGTAGTACAGGTACATAATCTGTGATTCAGGAAGTGTGTTTTGAGTAGTTTGTTGAATTAGGTGGTGGAGTTGTTATTTATTATGTGGGCTGGAAGGGAGTTTCAGATTTTAGAGATGAAGTGGCTATAAACAAATCTACCTACCTCATTTTAAAAGTTTGATGCCTTAAGGAGGTGTTGGGTACTTGATCTCAGGGATCTGGTAGTGGTGTAAGGCTGGAGTAGTTGCTGCAAGGCTGGTGTGTTGCCTGGATGATGTAGTACTTTGTGAGCAAGTGCTAGTTGGCTGACTTGAAGGGTCAGGGGGAGTTCTAGCCAGTTGTGTTTATTGAGGATTTCACAATGGTGGGTTCTAGAAGGAGACCCTGTGGCAAATCTGGCTATTTTATTGTAGCAGCTATCTAGTTTGTTGAGCTCAGGTTTTGGGATATTAGTAAGCACAGGGGAGGCATAATGTAGGGTCGATAGGAGGTGTGTCCTGGCTGTGGTAACCTTAGAGTGACTGGTGAAAAACTGTTGTGATAAAGTAGGCCCATTTTTCTGTGGACTCTTTTAATGGTCTGGGAGATATGAATGTCAAATTTAAGACTATTGTCAATTTTGAGGCCTAGCAGTTTGGCATGCCTACTGGGTGTGATGGTGGTATTGTTATGAGAGGAGATTGAAAAGTTAGATGAGGAGGGTGGAGATCTGTGAGGGGTGAAGAGGAGTAATTTAGTTTTGGCTGGGTTTAGAATGAGGTTTTGGTTAGTGATCCATGTTTCTGCCAGGGAAAAGCATTCTTGTGTTAGGGAGAGGAGGTGGTCGAGGGAGTTGGCTGCACAGATAATGGTGGTATCATCTGCATATTGGACTATTGAGGGTTTGGGTATGGTGGATGGTAGTTGATTAGTAAATAGGGTGAAGAGTAGAGGACCCAGGATGGAACCTTGGGGTACCTCAAGGAAGACAGGCAGTAAGGGAGAGAGCTGATTTTGCCATTTTACAGCTTGTTGCCTACCATCTAGGTAGCTCTTAAACCAAGAAATAGTAGAGGAGCTGAGATTTAGGGTGGTTAGTGTATAAAGAAGTTTTTCATGGTTGACCATATCAAAGGCTTTAGATAAGTCTAAGAGAGTTGCAGATACTAGCAGTCCATTATTTCTGTGGTTATTGACGGTATTAGTGAATGATGTAAGTGCTGTGGTGGTACTATGGAAGGGTCTGAAACCATGTTGCTGAGTGGATAGTAATTTGTTTTCTAAGAGGTACTTCATCAGTTGCATGTGGACAACCTTCTCTAGAAGTCTTGATAGGGGGGATAGCAAAGCTATGGGTCGATAGTTACTAAGTTCTATAGAGGTACCCCCTTTGTGCAGTGGTGTAATATATGATATTTTCCAAATATGGGGTACTTTGCACTCTGAGATAGATCTGTTTATTAATATGGAGACAGGGTAGGCTATTGCTTCAGCTGCTAGTTGCAGATATTCAGAAGGTATATTATCGGAGGCTGTAGAGGCTGGCCTAAGCTTTAGGAGTCATTTTTGTATGATTTTGGTTGGCACTGAGTTGAAGGTGAAGATGGGGTAATTTGTTTGGGGTGAAGAGGGTGTATTAGATGGGGGTGGGTTGTTGGGGCTTAGTTGGTTGTTGGCTAGGTTTTGGATAGTTTCTGTGAAGAATTTGTTGAGCTGAGTGGGGATGTTGTCATGGTTGTTCACTATTTTGGGAGTAGGAGTGATTGTTTTCCCTGGTTGCAGTACGGTGTTGACAGCAGCCCAGAATTTTTTGGGTTGTTAATATATTTATTCTGCATATTTTGGTAGTAGGAGATTTTGTCTATTTTAATAAGTTGCTCGACTTTGTTACGTAACTGACGGTATGTTTGTTTGTCTATTTGGGATTTGCTTTTATGAAAGTTTGTCCATGCTTTGTTCCTATCTCTGAGTAATGTTTTAGTATTTAAAGTTAGCCAAGGTGCATGTTTAGTTCTGATTCCTGTAGTTCTAGAAGGGGCATGGTGGTTAAGTATGTTAATGAAGGTAGTATTGAAGTATAGTACTGCTTCATCAAGGTCCAAAGTTTTTAGGGGGGGTCCAGTTACATAGTTTTAGGTCATTATTAAAGTTGAGTTGGTTGAAGTTTTTAGTATTCCTAAATTCCCTGACAGTTTCTTGGATCAGTTGGGGAGTTTTGCTTCTTATTAGAAATGTAGGTAGGTGGTCACTGAGGGCATCTGGCAGGCACCCAGCGTGAGATATATGGGAAGGATGAGATACTAGTATTCAGTCTAGTATAGATTGATGTTTGGTTCTTTTGTCTGTTCTGGTGGGGGAAGTTATTAGTTGGGTTAGTCCATGTAGGTTGATATGGGAGATAGGGTTTAGACTAGAGCAGTTGTCCCAGTCAATATTAAGGTCGTCTAATAGGATGTTTTCTTGGGGAAAGATGTTGGTTATCCATTATAGTAGTTTATCTGTGATTGTAATATTGTTCCCTGGGGGGAATGTAGCATCCTATAATGTTGATGTGTTTAAGTGGGTTAAATTTCAGTTTAGTGAGGATGAGTTCAGTGTTATCTAAGTCTGGGGTTGTTATGTCTAGTTTTTCTAAGATAGGGTGAGTTTTATATAATATTGCTACTCCTCCACCTCTTTTCCTACTCTGTCATTTCTAATTATATTGTAGCCTGGTGCTGTGATTTCATTATCTTGAATTAGGGGCTTAAGCCAGGTCTCTGTCAGAATGACAACATCTGGACGGTAAAAGGAGATTAAGGCATGGAGGTCATGGACCTTATTTAGGATACTTCTAATATAATGATGAGGAGTGGCTTTGTGGGCCTTTGGAGTAGGGTTGTATTCAGGTCTGGGATTGGTCTATCTGGACTGAGTGGACCTGGGTTGGGGTGTATGTCACCGCAGCATACTAGTGCTGTTTTCAGGTGTACATAAAGTTTGACTAGTTTGTTGATGAGTTTTGTGTAATTAAGAGTGGTGTGGGATTGGCTATTTGATGGGCATTGCTTGTGTCTGAGGTGGTGGATTATGGTAGTATGATAGTTGTATGGGGTTAGTTGTAAATAAGTTATGGGGTTTGGAGTACTGGGGGATGTTCCTTTATAAGGAATGAATAGTGTGTAGGTAAGTGGTGTTTGGTAACTGGTAATGGTGGTTAGCAGAGCGAGGGAAGTGATGCAAATGGTATATAGTAGAAGTTGAGTGTGTGAGGGTTGAGATAGTGATATCATGGTGTAGGGGTGAAATACCTAGTGTCAATATTGTTTGGACCACTCTAAGGTACAATGTACAATAGCCCCGACAAAAGGAAAAAGGGGACTGAACAATAATAAAAACTGCAGTAAAATGAATCTAAACAGCAAAAAGTGATAAAGCACAATCCACATCAGATATATCAATATAATTATAAAAAGCAATGTATAGTTCAATGTGAGGTATTCATCTATAAATAAAAATTATAACCATATAATAATTCAGATCCTGAATACACCCAAATAGCTTAGATTGTTAGCAAAAATGATCAAAAATGCAAATCTGTTGACTCAGTTTACTTGCTTCCTGAATCCTATTTTCCTGGTGTTACATTTCCTTTTCAGCCCATATGATACTGGGTTCAGACCAGGTGTATCTAATACTTTTAAATAAACAGTGATAATGCAGTATTATTCTTTGTATGTTGACCTAGTGCAGCAAGGTTAAGTGGCATTGCACTGAGGTAACAGCAGCACTGTAGAGCTACTCACTATTGCTTTGCATTGGTGCATGATGCCAAACTCTGTGCAAACATAGAAGCCAAAAAGTAAAGGGATACATTCTTTTTTTGGTACTTACACCTGTTATGTGTGATTCTATCTTTTGACCAGATTAAAGGTGTTAAAATGGGGTAGAGAGGAAAGTGGTGAAATAGGAAGCAATCAGGGGAAAGAACAAAGGGAAAGTGATACAGGAATATGCAGGAGGGAAGTAGGAAAGAACAATAGCTATCCATTTCTTCAACAGTATAAATTGAAAATATGTGCAGAATATTAGGTGAATTTGGATTGTCACCTCCAAAAAGAGGGGGTGACAACAACATAATCATGTTGTATAGCCAATTGAACCAAATCAAATGTGACAAGAAGACACTTGTATGAAAGGGAGAGCTATGTATGGGACAATATTTTTTGTGGGAAAGGGACCCATTTTTTTTAATTCAGTAAGAGATGAATGCTGGGTAATGGACATTGATATTTCTGGGTCAGGTAAGTTGAGTAGGTGAAAAAGCAAATGCAAACAAGACAAAACACATGAATGGTGAGGGACACAAAAGGTTGGAGGACATCATGATTGGGGTGAGGGAGCGGGACAACCCAGGTTCATACCCATCAAACATGTAGACAGTGAGAACCTAGTCCTCACCCACTGAACTGTCATCACTGTCCCCTTACTCTGCTGGTGGCTGAAGTGATTGACAACTTCTCCAGCTATGGACCATGAGAGAGAGCAGTCCCTCCATCTGGTGTAGGCATATACCAATGGTGCAGTCCACAAACTTACACATCAATCCTGGCATCTCCTGCTGGGTGATGAAATCCCAACTCCGCCACTCCTCCTGGAAGGTGCCACAGCACCAGATGCTGGGGCAGTACTACCTGAGGGTGTAGGTAATGCAGAGGCAGCAGAGGCATTGGTGCCAGGTTAGGTCTCAGATGTGCTGGACATCAGTGCTGGAACCAGTGGAACAGGGGCCTTGCCTACCTTGCTGTGCTGTGAAGCATTTAGTGATTTGTTATAGATGGATGCCATTGAGACATTCTGATCACATAACAGAAAATAAAAAAAGGAGATAAGGGTTGGGGTGAGAGAAAAAAAGAAATAAAATTATCCATCATATGTAACATACAATGCATTATCACAATTATACAACTATTTTACCCGAAATATTACATTTAAGCATACATCCTAACAACTACAAAATATAACTTACAGATTACTCAAAGTAATCTATGAAATGTGCATATAATGAAAATATGCTTGGTCAAATTATATAGATTAAAGTTAACAGCAGGGCATTGGGGCCACTTGTATAGAGTTTAATTTATGTAATATTATTAAAGAAATGCAGTATTGTATAGTTGTTAATCATGGTATTTGAACTGACAACCTCTGACTACATTCTTATACTTGACTTTTAAAGTTGGTTTGTGCTACAGACTAATGCATACATACTTGCTTTTACAGTTAGGATATGCATGCTCAGTTTGCTAATACTGTATAGAAAACCCAGAAATCTATCTTTAACTTTTCAAGCTACAATAATACTTCTCTTGTGCTGCATACATACCACTTGCTTCCTTCAGTCTCTCTAGTAAATCAGCATGAGCCTGATGATTAAACTCTATTTTGGCATTAGCTGTGGACAACACAGGAAAGAACAGAAGAGCATTAGGCATAGCAGTCATGCCTATATTTAGGTTCTGTGTATTAAAACACTCTTTTATTAGCATATTTACACAGTTGTGGGATGTCACCGGTTTGAAATTCAGTCAACCATTGGTTGAGCATATCCCTTTTGTGCCTTTGCAGGTCACTGAAGAGGTGCCTACACTGTTCTCCAGTGTGTGGGATTCCATTCACACTGGATACAGCCTGAGCCAAATTACTCCAAGCCTCAAACTTGCACTGGGAACCAGAATAGTCCTCCTGCAGAAGACTTTAGCTGTGGTGCTTTACCAGGAGTCCAATAAATATCTTGTATACATACACCCATTGTCACAAGAATGTTGAAATAACACTTGTATATTTTTCTGTTCTTTGCTATAACCTAGACTGTCACAATAGGAAAAATAGGTTGCACACCCTGTAATAGAACCTAGGACCATCTGTATTACAACCCTACACTTACATCTGCTGCCACAAGGGTAGTTACATGACAGTTCTATAATTTCCTAGTCATTCTTAAGTTCTGTATGTTAACAGGAGCACAACACTGCTTAGTGTGTTTGAGTGGTGCCCAACAGAACTAATTGAATGCATCTGTTTTCAGTTATTGGCTGTCTGCATCCTGGGAGGTGTTCAATGGCTGCTGCCCAACATAGCTTAGTGGTATTGCATGATGGAAATCAAAAACTGCAGCAATGTATCCTTTTTGACATTTACACTTTAACAGACACCCTGTCTGCAGGTGCTCTGTCTGCTTCCTGTGTGGGCCACTAGTCCAGGTTTGTGCACTGCTAAGCACTGTGCAAGCAAGATAAGCAAAACTAAACATGACATTCATTGTGTTTCTTCATTTCCCTTGTTTGCTCTAAGCTGTACATAGTGCAGTCACTGGCATTAAAAAATAAAAGAAAAAAAAAAACACAAAAAAAGGAAAATTAGGTGAAATGAAGAAAATCAGTCTAGGAAATAAGCACTACAAAATGCTTGTTGGTATACATGAAATATTTTTACACAGGTCGGGATTTGAATTGTCACTCCAATGAACCTTCAGAACACAGTAAGGCTGTCTTATCCCTCTTTGCCACAAAACAACTTTGCAGCAGGAAAATGAAGTCATTCTCCATACAACCAACTGCAACATAATTTACAGTACTAACAAACCATATGTCAGTTATTTGTACATGTATTAATTTCAGATGTAGAGCACTGAGTGTTCACACAACCATTTATGACTATTGCTTGCAAAAATGCAGGTCTGTCTTATCACTGTATGTTTGTGCTCATTCTTGTCTTATCTGAACAGCAATCTGAAACATGCAGTCTGTAAGGCGTCGTATACAATTGACCTTAAAATGTGTGAGCATATTAAATGGCAATAATATACAGTTGTCAACAAATGAAGGGGAGGTTGGATGTTAATGAGCAGAAACTGTAAATTATGTGCTGCTTACTTACATTTCAAACCCTGATAAAATTACTTTTACACATTGTAAGTCTAAGCTGGCTGACACGCCCACTGGAGGTAGGGCAGTCTGCATTGCTGTTGTGTTTTCCTTCACCTTATCAGTAGTCAGTCATAGTTACAATCCATTAGTAACACATACTGAGGGAATGCCTGCACTATGTTTACATCAGATACATGGAGACAAGTATTTGGGATTCAGCAATTCTAAATGTGTTCACACCTCATTTGCATTTTAACTGTGCTCATAGCCCTGAATCTACACCACAAAAAGGCAACCATGTAGCTAGGGAATTTGAAGGTGAAGAGACTTGTTTATGTGGAGAGCACAGAAGATGCTCCTACTTTGGGATATATCTGGACGGAAGACTACTAACCTTAAGTAGGTATGCTTGCATTTTTCAGCTATATATTGCATATGCTGAAATGTCATTAAGAAAAATATATATATATATATATATATATATATATATATATATATATATATACATTAGCAATGCTACTTCTATTTACATGCATTACTTAGAAGTGTACTGATGGCACGGGCATGTTTGTCAGGGCATTTCACTTTCTCGGATGCACAGCCCTAGTAATTGTCATTACGAGTGCTAATGTTAAAACTGTTTTTCCTGCATACATTATCCTATTGTTATTTCTTTGAAATGGTAAATGTCCTATATTGTCAATGACACAGGGATGTGTCAGCCTTCTAGGATGGATCATACACACCTCTAGGGGAGTACTGGCCCCAGAAGACATGATTGTCAATAGCTTAAATATGTAATGTTCTGTGTTAAATCTGTAGACATGTTTCAGGAACAGTTCATTTGATAGCACTTTTAGCATTTAACTGATGGTTTGTTAGCAAAATGCGTCATTTGCCTATTCTTTTGGGGGTGGGGCAGCAAAGTTGCATTTCTGTTTTGGCACAAACAAGGATATGTTGCTATTGTTACTCTCCTTGTTTTGTATCCGGTCTTGCTTTGTATGTGAATGTAATATGTTACAAACACACAATTCCTGTTTTATATTTCAATATCTTGACTGGTTTATCTTTCTCCAATGGGTAACAGTGAAATGCTACCTTTTATGTTTTATCTGGAAACAACTCTTTTTCAATTATGTGTTACTTATGTGTATTATCCTTCTCTTATATTTTAGATCACCTAGGACTATCACAACCAGGATTCTCAATCTCCCAAAATCCTCCCTTCAAGGACTATGAGAATCAGGTCATTGTGAAAGGTTTTAGGCACCACATGCCTTTTTGTTTGAGAGGGAGCATGGAGATATGTCAGGCAGAATGCAAATTTTTCAGCAGATATTTGCTGATGTGAATACAGTAGGTGGCCACAGCATATGATCAGGTGTGCCATAGGGCCACTGACATGATCTCAGCTGCATGGAGGAGTGCAGCTACTGTCACCTGTGATCAAATGAGTACCAGGAGGGCCTGCTAGAGACTCACCACTAACAGCAAATGAGTTCTTGTCCACTGTGACAGATACAAACAGCTCCAAGAAAAGTGCAGAACAGCATGTCCTTAACATTGGTGCTACTGTTTCAGAGACAACAAGTATGTCCCAGGAGGAGTTTCCAGGTAGACTTATGTATCTCAATCATTAAATACTCCTGTATAGTAAAATACTGACAGCAATACATTAGTTCTGTTTAATAAATTTGTTTGTCGGCGGGGGGACTTGCAGATTGCTACAGTTAATGACACATCCTGATTGATTAAACATGGACTTAGGTTGGACTTGTAATCCAAGTTCTTGTTGAAAGTATAGTTAATGGACATATAAAGGGCAAATAGTTTTAACCCCTTGTTTTACTGTTAATTGTGGTGATGTTGTCCTTAACATTTGCTTAACTTTTTCCAAGACCATCATCCATTGGAAGCATGACATCAACTGCCCATGATAAGATAAATATCTTCTATGTTAGTGGTGATGAGCAGTTCAAAGAAATATATAATTTTATCAATATGTGTGATGTCAGTGCCAGGATTTTTGTGTATAGTGCTGTACTGTCTGTAGCAGTTGCACCACTGTCACTTTGTTAGCATACATTTGACTACAGTGGTGTAGCTATTATTTTTTTCCTGTATTTGTTGCTTATTATCACAGGTAATCCTGACAGAGGAAGTGTAGGACTCTTACCACCTGATGTCAGAGTATCGTCAGACTCTGATGATGGTGGCCAAACAGTTGCCCAGTCAGGGGGTGCAGAGGTGAAATCTGACACTGGGATTGACATTCAGCCATCCCTTATAATTCCATTGAACACGGCCAGCAGGCCTACACCAACCCATTGCAGTGAGACCTCAGATATTGGACAGATGGAGGGTGAGACACTTGATCAAAGAAGAGTGGTTACTGCAGCTTCAATGCCATTGACTATGGCCATAGCCACAGTGTGGGTGAGGTGCTACACAGGGCGGTTGTTAGGGGTGCTTGGAGGAGGCCTGCTGTCCATCCTCCACCTAATCCAGGTGTATCTTCCCGTGCCATTCAATGTATGTTTAGGGCCATCTTAGAGGCATAGGCACATTACCATATGTCATCCAGATAAATGATTAGGGTTGTAGATGTTACACAGGCTGATATGTGTGACTGCCTTCACCATGTTGCCAATTCAATGGATCAGATGAATGGCACATTGGAATGGGTGGTGTCTGTGATGGACTGTCTGCTGGGAGAGAGACAGCATCCTCATGAGCATAAATCAGCCACATCATCTGCTGTTAGCCAAAGTGGCTGTGCCCAATCACGTTCCCATAGTGGCACTACTTCCACTGCTCCATCAGTGGATGAGGCATCCACATCCAGATGGAGCTGGCCATGGGGTCATAGTCCTGGGCATCCTCATGAGAGCTTGTCCAGCAGACATTAGTCACATTTAAGAGGCAGCAGTACATCTGACTGTGGGTGTGGATCTGTCAGTGCTACTCCTGGTGGAGTCAGTTCTCGTGGTCAGGTATGACAAAGGTGAACTGCCACTTCTACCACGCATGGCTCAAACCTGTCTGACATACCAAAATGTAAAACTAGCACAAGGCTTGGCTGTGTTCTTGCAGACACTCACACACCAATTTCACCTGGAGGACCCATACAGACACAAACACAACAGTTACATGGTTCAGCTGTGAAGCTTAAAGCTCAGTTTGTCTCACTGACCATTTGTTACTTTATTGAAATGTCTACCTGCTTCTCTTTCTTACTCATACACACTCACCGACCTTTTGTGCCAGTCTAGGCTTCCTACCCACCAACACCCTGTGCAAGTGATGATGACTGTGCCATATCCTTGTTTTCTATATTTTGGATTCAGGGGTACATAACATTTCTGTCTGATGCTCAAGGTGCATAACTGACTTAGTCCTTAGTATATCTGTATTTGTGTTTACTTCTACCTTTGACATATTTTAGTCTTAGAAAGTTAGACAATTGATAGAATCAAACATTTTTTTGCATTGGTGTTGCTAATTATCTTGTGAGGGTTGTGAAGTCTGAAACTGAAGTCTGTCTCATTATTTTCTATGTTCTCTCTTTAATGACTTTCCACTACAAAAGTATGGTGCTAAACTGAGGACACTCTTTAACCATCAGTACTTTTGGGAGGTATGACTGTGTGGATCTTTGATCTCTGAGGCCTACTACTTGATACAAGACACATATAGTCACATAAGTATCTGCTGTCACATGTTAATGTCATTTCTGTATAAATCCCCCACCTTTTACTTGCTTACATTATCAAGTAACAACATGCAAGGCTATGCCATTCATTCATATTATTACACAATACACTCCAGGTTCTACACTTACCTTGTAAATCCAACATTTGCAACAGTTTTAGTTTAGGGCTGACACACAGTCTGATGCTATCAGTACACAGCCATTACATGGGTAGGCAAAGGCTGTGAGCATTGCCTGGCATCAATATTACTATATGTATATGCATAGGAGGAAGGTTTTAGTCCCTTACGTGATGAGTGAGTGAGCTATGCATTTCCTCTTAGCTGATATGAGGGAATATTGAGCATGCCTACATCTGCCTACACCAACTGCAGCTTCAGGTTCTTCCTCTGACTCGTCTGCTTGTGGCTGTGGTGACCTTGTCATTGGTGGTGGAATGTGTGGGCCTTCACCTTGTTGAGCCTGCTGAAGCTACTTTCTCAGGATGATGTTGTGTAGTATGGCACATACACTGAATATTTCAGTGCATGTACATGGTTTCTACTGCACCGCTCCCCAAGATGTTTCTAGGCACCAGAACTGTGACTTCAGCAGCCCAACCACATGTATATGATATTTCTGGTTTGAATGTGTGCCTCATTATAGCATGTTTCAGCAGGTGTGTGTGCATTTCTGATGGGCATTATCAGTCACGGCTCCAGTGCATAACCTGCATCCCCCAGTAAATGACGCTGTAGAATATCAGCTCTAGTGAATATCTGATACAGTTGGGAGATGTGCTAGATATGTGAGTCATGGTAACTGCCAGGGTTGCCAGCACACATGTTCAAGATGATTCTCTTGGCATTGCACACAACCTGGCAGTTAATGGAGTAGAAGCCCTTTCTATTTATGTAGAGCCTTTCCTGTTCCCCAGATTGTGCATTAATTTGTATATGTGCACAATCTATGGCACCCAGTACTTCAGGGTAGTGTGCTACAGAGTAGAACTCCTGTATATGTGTGGCTCTGTCCTCAAGAGTACGGGGAAAATATATATGGTCACTGTCATCTTGGATTATAGCACTCAGAAATTAATGGAGGATCCTGGATAGTGATGCTTGTGACACCCCCAGCATATCCTCTGTTAGTTTCTGAAAGGTTCTGATAGCTAAAATTCTAAGTGCTGCACATATCTTTGCCTCCACTTGTATGGGTTCCACTCAGTTTGCCTTGGGTCTGAGTTGAGCATGACAGAGGTTGTGTAGTTCCTGTTTTGTTTCTCTATCTACCATGTAGCACTCTACAATTTCCATATCATGCAGATTGTGATAAGTTAACTGGGGTCTGAAACCTCTTCTCTTTCTTGACCATGGTCTATTAGCAGCAGCAGTAGCAGAGACAGCAGTCCCTAACATTGTTTCTGTGTAGACTCCATTCTGTTACTGTATTCCAGTAGGTTTTAGAATTCACAGGGAAAACCAGCACTGAGTCTACATAGTTGCTTTATAGCTTGTTGAATAGTTGCTCCATCTTGGATTGGTTGATTAGCATGCAATTCAGCTGCTTATGTTGTAATTAGCATGCCAGAGTGTGTACCTTGTTTGCGGGTCTCAACATACCATGTGGAGCCACTTACTGAATCCAAAACAGCAAGCTGCCATGTGCGCACTGTGGATCATATACAGTTTATTGAATCTGGCCAAAGGTCTATAAAGAAATAAAAGCAACTGCTGAAGTTCCCCTATCATGGAAATATTCCCTTATATCACCTATTTTAAAATCAGATGAGGATCCTATAAAGTGCTCATCATACAGACCCATTTTACTTTTAAATGTGGACTATAAGATGTTCATGTCCATTTCAGCTAACAGAATTAATCTACTTATACCAAAACTAATTAACAATGATAAAACTGGGTTTATTTTAAATAGACAAGTACAGGATACTATAATAAGTATACATACATTAATAGACTATGAAAATAAAAATAAAAAATAACTTTCTATCATTAGTCTTGATTTAGATAAGGGTTTTGATTCAGTTAATTGTTTGTACCTGTTTAAAACATTTAAAGTGTATAATTTCTCATCTGAGCTAATTGCATTAATTTCAAAGATACACAATAAATATTGTGCTTATGTTAAAATATTTTTTCTCTAATTCCTTTAAATTATAAAAATGGACAAAACAAGGCTGTCCATTATCACTTTTACTTTTGCATTAGCTATAGAACCCTTTGCTAATAGTATTAGATCCAATAAGAGAATTAATGGCATCAAAATAAAAGAAGATTTTGAACTAAAGATTCAACTCTTTGCTGATGATATTTTACTAACAATAGGAAATATACAGAATTCATTAGAACATATTAGTTCTAAGAGTCAGTTTGAAGATATCTCAAACCAAGACTTAATCATAATAAAACAAATGCAATACTAATAAAAAATTTTAAAAAAATCATACAAAATATTCTAACTTTAGTTGGAATAGCAACCACATGAAATACCTTGGTATAACCATCATGTCTAATAGTAAAGAAATTATACAAACAAACTTTCAACAAGTTGTTGATAAAATATTAAGTTTAGTCACAAACTGGAACAATTTCTTCTTTACCATGGAAGAACAATTAATGCTTATTAAGATGATAATTCTCCCTAAAATATTGTTCATCTTAGAATCTGCAGTACTATCTCCATTAAAAAGTTGATGAAGAAAATAAATAATATTCTATTTAATTTTTTGGCATCCTAATACACCAAGAGTTTCCCTTGACTGGCACAGAAAAAGTTGGAATAATGGTGGAATAGAATATATATCCCTGATATTCTACTTCAACAATTGTAAAAGTTATAGCATTGTGGATAAATTTATCTTATGATTCAAAATGGAAACAAATACATCAAGAAATATTATTAGTATATAATAAATATATCACAACCAGTCATAAACAAATAGTCCCTAATAGTTTTATCTTTTTATTGAAATATTTTTGTATAAATGGAATTACACCTTCTCAAATTCCCTATTTAAATATCATTTCCTCTTTCCAAAAGTTTACATATTCTAACCTTTGTATTAAAGACTTATAATTTTCTATGTTTCCAACTGCATATACAAATGACTGCTTAGAAACACATAACTTCATCAAAATGCTAGTATTTAAATGACTTAATTTATTGGCATCAGTTCTTAAATGGTACTTATACATCTCTCTCTCTCTCTCTCTGTATATATATATATATATATATATATATATATATATATATATATATATATATAATATATATATATATATATATATATATATATATATATATATATACTGCTGAAAATTTAAGGTCCAAATACAATCAAGATTCTGAGAGTTGGTTAATTTTACAAATATTTAGAGACTTTGTGAACACAGAGATTAATAAAATGTTTAACCCAGATAAGAAATCATTCCCCAAATTATTGGAATTCTTAATAAATATCAAGAATAATGCAATGAAAATTGATTCGTATTTGTCACAAATTTATAAAATTCTTACGTTAGATTTCAGATATTTAGACAA
Organism: Protopterus annectens; assembly: GCF_019279795.1. NCBI lineage: Eukaryota > Metazoa > Chordata > Ceratodontiformes > Protopteridae > Protopterus > Protopterus annectens. The sequence goes on along the minus strand of NC_056734.1, from coordinate 222,782,121 downwards.
TTCCTATTGGAACTACTCTTCAAAAATTAATAATGAAGACTTCTGTGAAGAATACAAGAAAAATATTAAAATCTACAGATAAAACTACATATTAATTATATTGGAAAAGTTTCACTTGAAATTCTTACACAAAGCTTTTGTCACCTCTAACAAAATTACAATTATGTATCAATAAAATAGAATGAAATGCTGGAGATGTGATTCTGAAAGCCGACTGGATGCATATGGTATATGAATGTTAAGTAATTTCCCTTTTGGAAGAAATTAATAACGTCATTCAAGTTCTATGGTCAGATAGATGTAATATTTCTAAATCTTTAGTTTTATTTAATGCTCTGATTCCTGAGATAATTCCAAAAACCCAAGTGCCTCTTCTTTGGTCTGGTCTTGCTATAGCCAGAAAAGTAATTACTAAAAATTGGAAAAAGTACAGTTTTGTACCTACCATAAATGTAGATGTTCGAGTGTTCACCCTGCTGCAGTCAACACACTTGAGTTATCCTGCCATCAGGCTGTCCTGCAGTCGGCCTGAATTCCAAAGTCTTGGTCCGGCGTCGGTTGCTGTCACTTCTTCCCTGACGTCAGTGCACCAGGGGTATATTAGAGGCATCCGACACCATTTTCTTCAGTTTTTCTTGCCCCAGATGTCATATATATATATATATATATATATATATATATATATATATATATATATATATATATATATATATATACATATATATATAAAACAATACCTTCAGGCACAAGCAAATACACCATAGAGGTTGTATAGCATAGAGTGGCATAGATAAGGTCAGCTAGTTCAGAGGGGATGGAGGGAGGGTAACCTGGACTGCAGCAGGGTGAACACTCGAACATCTACATTTATGGTAGGTACAAAACTGTACTATGTTCATCATGTTACCCTGCTGCAGTCATCACACTTGGGTTGAAACCCAAAGCTAAGGATGGGTGGTGGAGTTAAACAGGGTTAGAAGAGGCTAGTAGACCCTGCAAAACTGCAATGGCAAAACCAGCTCTAGTCTTAGAATATAGGGGTAAGTGATAGTGTTTGGTGAAGGTGTGCACTGAACTCCAAGTTGCAGCTTCCAGAATATCCTTGGTTGGCACTCCCCCGAGAAAGGCTGCTGATGTAGCTGTAGCCCTGGTGGAGTGGGACCTAATGTTAGCAGGTACCGGTTTCCCATGCTGCATGTAGCAGAAACGTATGCAATGCCCTATCCATTTAGAAATGGTCTGTTTTGAGATAGCTTTTCCTTGTGATCCTGCAGCATAGACTACAAAGAGCTGTTCAGATTTGCTGAAAGCCTTAGTTTTATCCAAGTAGTAATGTAATTGTCTGTGAATGTCCAAGGAGTGCAGGAGTCTTTCTCCTTTGTTCTGGGGATTTGGGAAAAAGGTGGGCAAATGAATGGTTTGGTTTAGGGCCACACTGGATACCACCTTAGGCATAAAGGTAGGGTTAGTTCATAGAGAGACTCTGTCTTGATGAAAAATGAGGAAAGGCTCCACTGCCATTAGTGCCTGTAGCTCTGAGACTCTTCTAGCTGAGGTTATTGCTAGTAGCAGGGCAGTTTTCCATTAAATAAATTTTAAATCTGCTGAAAATGCTGGTTCAAAGGGCGGCAGTGTAAGCTTTTTCAGAACAAAGTTGAGATCCCAAGTGGTGTTGGTGCTCTCCTGGGCGGTCGTATGTTCTTAACCCCTCTGAGGTACTGTCTTAGAAGTGGATGTGAGAATAAAGGAGGATCCATGTTGTAATGAGCTGAAATTGCTGAGGCGTGGATCCTAATAGATGAAAAGGAAAGCCCTTCGTGCAACATCTCAGTTAAATATTGTAGAATAAGAGGAATGTTTGGATCAAAGGGATTTTGGCCTTTAGCCTGGTTCCAGGCGCAAAATCTTTTCCATTTGTCTGAATAGGTTTTTGTGGTTCTGGGCCTCCTGGCCTCCAGAATGACATCCATAACAGCTTTGGATAGAGGAGTTGGCTGGTTGTTTAGGTAATTTGCCATGCAGCCATGTTTAAAGTCTTGAGCTGGCTGTGTAGAATCTGATTGTCTCGCTGGGTGAGCAGGTGAGGAATTTGTGGTAAAATCCATGGTGGGCCATGGGCCATGTTCCTTAGAATTTGATACCAATGCTGGCTTGGCCACTCTGGTGCAATGAGTATCATTTGTGACCTCTCTAATCTGACTTTCTGCAGTACCTTTGCTAGAAGAGGCAGTGGAGGAAAGGCATACACTGTTAATGTTTTCCAACTGAATGAGATGGCGTCCACTTTCAAAGCTTGTGGATGGAATGTCCTTGTGCAAAATTTTTGAAGTTGGTAGTTTTGGGGGCTGGCAAACAGATCTATGTGTGGCCGTCCCCATTTTTAAGCTATCATTGCAAATACTTGTGGATCTAGTTTCCACTCGTGTGGATCCATGATGTTTCTGCTTAGGTCGTCTGCCAACGTGTTTTTCTTTCCTGGCAGGAATTGTGCTTGTAATTGAACCTGGTAAGACAGTGCTGTGTTCCACAAGGTCATTGCTTGCCTGCATAGAGGGTAGGAATGTGTGCCCCCTTGCTTGTTTATGTACCACATTACTGTGGTGTTGTCCGTCTTTATTATTAGTTGTCCTGGGTGTAAGAGGTCCTTGAAAGCTGTTAGGGCTTTCTGTACTGCTAGCATTTATTTTTGATTGATATGCAGATGCCTTTGATCTGTAGTCCATTTGCCCTGAATGCACTGTCCTGCCATGTGTGCTCCCCAGGTATAGTCCGATGCATCTGTTGTCATAGCTTGCCTGGCTGTGGGTAAGGTGAAAGGCTGACCCTTGTTGAGGTGACATGCCTGTGCCCACCATAGAAACTCCTGTTGAAGGCAGGGAATGAGTGGTATCACTGTTTCCAAGCTGTGGCTGTGCTGAGTCCATACGCTTTTCAGGTACCATTGTAATTTCCTCATATGCAGTTTTGCAAATGGTATTAGTAGTATGCAAGATGCCATGAATCCCAAGGTCTGCAGAATTTTTCTTTGCAGGGAGTTGGGTCTTTGTTGCCATTATTTTGAAATATTGAGTCAGCTGTTGTTGCTTGTCTGGTGTGAGATAAGCCATCTGGGCCATTGTATTCAAGCTGGCACCCAGGAATATTATGTTTTGTGAGGGAACTAGTTTTGATTTCTTTTCATTTACTGTGTACCCTAGGCAACGCAGAAGGTGTTTGACAAATGCCAGATGCTTTAAAAGAATGTCCTTGCTTTCTGCTTGAATAAGACAGTCATCCAGGTATGGGTATATTTGAATTCCTCTTTGTCTGCTGTATGCAATTACTGGTGCCAGGCATTTTGTGAAGACCCTGGGCGCAGTAGATAAGCCAAAGGGCAGTGCAGTGAATTGATAGTGTGTTGAACCTGCAATGAAGCAGAGGTATCTTCTGCAATTTTGTCTGATAGGGACATGCAGGTATGCCTCCTTGAGGTCCAACGTTACTAGCCAAGCATTCTTGCCCAGCATGGGAAGAAGCTGCTGTAGTGTTAGCATCTTGAATTTTGGTACTTGCAGATAGGTGTTCAGAATTGAAAGATCCAGAATGGGTCTCCATGCTTTGTCTTTTCTTGGGACTAGAAAGAGTCTTGAGTACAATCCTTGTCCTTGCTCCTGTGTAGGTACCTGTTGAATGGCTCTCATGTCCATGAGAGCTGTAATTTGTTTTTGTGCCTCTGCCCATTGATTTGGTGGCAGGTTTGGCATTCCTTTTTTCCTTGGCAAGGTATGAAAGTGGAATCTGTATCCTTGTGAGACAATGTTTAGGACCCATTTGTCCCTTGTGATGATGTGCCAGTTGTCTGCAAAAAATGCTAATTTTTCCCCCAAGGGGGCTGCCAGGAGAGATTTGCTTGGCAGTTTGAGGATTGAGTCATTGTGTTTGTCTTCTGCTAGCTTGGGGCCTGTCTTCTCCTCCTTTCTGGGTAGCAGTATCCCATTGGTGAGGTTTGTAAGGGCCTTGTGACTGACCTCTGCCCCTTGGGCATCTGTATTTGCCCCTCTGTGATCTGTCAGAAGCTGGAAAGGACCAGTTTTTTGTTGGCCAATTTCTGCTGAAACGAGGGGGTTGTACCTGTAAAAAAAATCCTTGACCGTCTGCATAGACTTTGCCTTATCCTCCATTTTCTTTAAGACCTCTTTTTTGCTTTAATTGAGACATTAGGAATTGCTGATATTTCAGCATGTAAAATTGACAATTTAATGCTCTCATAGCCAGAGTTCCTGAGGTGTATATTTTCTTTCCCCATCTATCTAGGGCTCTGGAATCCCTTTCAGAGGGCACAGGATTTTTAGCCATAGAAGCTTTATCCCCCTTAGAACCCTGGGAAATTGTTTCTGGGTCAGCCACAGGGCTTTTATAAAGGAATTTGTGTGAGTCAGGCACTCTGTAGTATCTGTCTGGTTTGGCTGGAGCAGGAGGTAGAGAGTCTGGATTTAGACTAGACTCCAAGTAAACATTATCCACAATATCTAACACTGGAGGGATAGCAAGTGGTCTGTGCTGGGGGAGTAAAAGAAACTCTGGGAGCCTTTTCTTAGAATCCGATTAGTCCTGGCCTTCCCAGTGGAAATGTTCCCTCATGGTATGTAAAGTTTCTCCAAATGAGTAGTCTTCAGGGGGAGATGCCGAGGGGATAGAGTCTTCAGCATCAGAGTCCTCATAAGGGGGAAAAGTGTAATCCAGTTCCCCAGAAGAATCTGAGGAAATTGAAACCTGGTCAGAGGAAGCATAACCCTCCTCTTGTCTTTGTCTTTTATCTGGGGGGGATGGGAACCCCTGATTAGGGTAATCAAATCTTCATCCATCTTAAGCATTGGTTTCTTAGGCATGGAGCCTTGAACTGTAGACTGATGTACAGTCTTTTTTGGTTTTACTGGAGTTTTAAGCCTAGCATAAGATTTAACGGTGAGAGTAGTCGGTCTGAAGACACCTTCTGCAACCAAAGGTGTTTCCACTGCACCGGGATCTCCTGCTCCGGTGTTGGAAGGGCCTAATGAAGATGGCTGTGTCAGCCTAGTACACTCCGCTTGAGAATCCGTAGCTGTCTGGGGGTTCCAATTCTGCAGTCGACAGGGGCTGCGTAGGCACCTCACTGAAAGCTGGAGAACTGGCGACAGGCCCAGCCGAGGCCTCGGAGTCTGGCTTGTTCCTAGGCTGCCTGTCCTTATCCTTGCGTTTTTTATGCATGCCGGTCATCGGCTGCTCCAATGGCATGATATAATTAAATTTCCTATCAAAGTAATGTCGTGCAAAGTCAAAACGGCATTTGATAGTTCATTTATTAAACCTAGCACAAAACCAACAACCTATGACGTCGTGGTCTGGGCCTAGGCAAGGAATACAAAAAGAATGGAAGTCCTTATGAGGTATTTGCTTCCCACAGGAAATGCAATTGTTAACTTTTTCTGACATCTGACTGAGGCAAGAAAAGGTTCCCCAATGGGGTACTTATCTTTACTGAAGACTTCGGACTGAAATTCGATTCGAAAATCTCAGGTGTCGGCCAACCGGCACTTGCGAACTGCTTCTGCTTCGGGCACCGCACAGCAAGAAAGACTGTAGAAAATGGTGTTGGATGCCTCTTATATACCCCTGGCACACTGACGTCAGGGAAGAAGCGACAGCAACCAACACTGGACTAAGACTTTGGAGGTCAGGCCGACTGCGGGACCGCCTGACGGCAGGATAACCCAAGTGTGGTGACTGCAGCAGGGTAACACGATGAACATCTAAAGTTACCCCTTCTAGTGTTGACTTTATTAGTATGGCAAAGACTGCAGTAGTGAACTGCATACTGTAAAGATGAGAATGTCTAATATTAAATATTCATATAAATCTTGGCTTTAACTTAAAGACTTTCTTGAAAAAATATTAATTGTTATGTATAACTCTGATGTATTGATCAACTGTGGACCTATATAAATAGTTATCTGTTTGCTTTATAACTGATTTCTTTATTGTTTTGAAACCAAATAAAAAAAAGATTGTCCTTGTATTTTAACCTGGTGTTCCTTATGGACAATCCTTGACTAGTACAATATTTCTAAATTAGTTTACATCATCTAGAAGTTGGTACAGAGGGTTAAGGCTGTGAGCTGTAGTTTTCGTGGTGCAGGGTATGATTTCCTCAACTTTCAGTTGCCTGCTTGGCCAGATATTGTTCCCAGTTCATTCTAAGAAAGGGATTGTGTGCCCAGTGAGCCTATTTGGTTCCTGAATGGGAATTAACTAGTTCAAGTCCATAGCAGGAAAGTTATTATTCCCAAACATATCCTTCAGATATTCTCATCCTTTCTCATATACATATAGAATTTCAGGTATCTCCATTCTTCCTCACACAAATATAGAATTTCAGGTATTTTCAGTCTTCGTCACATAAGTATAAAAGTTTCTTATCAGAGCTACAGAGTCAATATGTAGTGCTGTATCAAAATTTTTTCACAAAGTCACCAAGAAGGCTAAATACCACAAAGAGATATTTGGTACATATGCAAAGACAGCAGAAAAATATCTATTTCTGCAACTTATTTTATTTCTGATAAGCCTGTCATCCACTGGCACAAACTCCAACTGTATGGCACCTGGCCAGGGACTTGTGAATACATCCACGGTATCTCCCTAGGGGCAAATCCAGAGTAGGAGACCAACTCCAACCAGGAAGTCTGGTACCCAAGCTAATGCTGTGTTGGGATAGGACTGAATATATCTAGCTTGTACTTTTCAGCCTCCTGTACATGTCTCAACTACTTCAGAGGTAAGGTAGCACACCATGCCCCAAGAGCCAATGTCCTAAGACTAGTTCATCATTAGCAGTCCTTCTGCTACCTGCCACATGCCTGGCATTGAATCTGAAACACTACCCTTTACCTTAAGGTTTTATGTCAGACTGCCTATATGGGTCATCCAGCCACCAGGCAGATTGGCATGTACAGTTCAAAGGCCTGGCTCCAAGGGTGGGTCCAGGTATCTCTGTTCTGAGTGAGATTCTTTTAGTATTCTATGAACTGTCATGAGGGTCATATTTTCATATATTGTAGACTTTTTTGTTGTGTCCCTTTTCTTAAATAATTTTGACAAAGGTAATCACATCCAGAAAACATTACTTTAAGGATTACAGGGACATGCTGGCAAAACTACAATAAGGTCATAATGCGAGGAGGAGATTGATAAATCATTCACATGTTAAAATATACAAAAGGCATCTTACTATTACTAAATACTTCCAAAACATATCATCTGTTTTGACAGTTCACTTCAGTACTGTACACACAAAAGAAATTAATATCTTTAAGAGTAGTGACTTCAGCTACTTCCGTTTTCAATTAAAATATAATGCTTACTGCCCAAAGCCCTCCATGGTCACACAGAACAAGATGAGCCAAGTATATTTTAAAGAACATTAAATAATTTCAACCTTCTTAGCAACATTTCATAGAATGATAGCAGAAAAGGTAAGAATAATAACAAACAGCTTGAAAACAGTAAAGTTGAAATGTGACACTTTTTTGTAGTACATAGAATACGCTGATTATACTCTGAAAAGGCAATATATAAGCTGGTTATGCACTACTCTACCATATGACCTGATCATAATAGCCTCCTAAGATGCGTAACAACTTTTGTAGTATTTGGGGTGCCATGATTATGCTCCAAATCTGGGAAAAAGATAAGCATGTTAACTCATTACATCCAGGTGATGCCTCCAGGTGCATCTGCAGTTACTTCCTACTGATGCCTCTAGGCATCAAATATTGCTTATTCATGTTTGCATCAATAATTCTAAAACCATGCTATGTACAGTGTTTTAAATGATTTAATATTAATGCTTACACAATGGCAAACTCAACTGCATTAATATTTGACCTCTATCTAGTGCAGGTAAATGGATATTACCTGTTGTTTTTATGATATTAATTTATATAGATATAATTTTCACATTTTTTTAAATATCTCAACAACCATGTAACACAAACAGAACTTCTTAGCCTGACGTGAAAGCTCTCAGCTAGGTGAATAAAATGCTGCAGACAGTATGTGTGTAACGTGAGTAGTTGCAGAGATATTGTAAGTTGTTTATAAAATATTACAAATGTAATAGCTACTGTGTTTACTGTGACTTATAAAATTCTGTTTAAGACCTAGACCCTAACAAATACTACCACTGTAAAAATAGTTTATGATGAAGAGTTTGCTATTTATACTTCTTTCATAATTGCTATGGTTCCAGAGATATGAACATTTGTTTGAAATGTGAGGACATCATCTGATTCTGTCAAAATGCATAGACTCCGCCCATTAGAAGTTACAGTGCAAACTTCCTGAGCTCCTTTGGAGTGAATGAGTTCAGCACTTTTCTAACATCAGAAGGTACTTTACAAGTTTTTGTTAAGCATATCTAAGTGCTGTTAATCTATATTCTAACACTAGAGTATAACAGCAGCCCAAGATCTTTAAAAGCTGTTACATAACTTGCTGTGTGAGATATGTAAACAAAAAATGTGCAGAGGGATGTGGCTAACAGCTTTTGAAACAGTTACTTCCTCAAAGGGGCACTTCACTTCTGTTCAGTGTCTGCGTGACTCCACTACGTGTTCTATGGCTTTCAAAGCTGTAAAACCCTTAGCACTCCTACACTTTTTTTCTATAGCTGGTAGTACATGGAGTGCATAAGGTTCCACACACTGCAAAAACATTGTCATTTGAGTCTCCCTGTGTTCCACTCTTGTTGTGAATTTCTTGGCAGTTGTATCAAACACATAACTTCATTATAATTGGAGACCCAATGATAAATCTGTTAGGCACCTTTAAAAGCTGTTATGATAAGGTCTTGTACTCAGCCTCCACTGAGCAATGCTAGCCCAATTTAACAGCTTTAAGCTGTAATACACTTCACACTGTTATGTAGATAACAAGCAGCTTTTGAAGTTGTTAGTTGTCTGAGTGGCAGTATAAGAGAGTTACAGAGTTTGAGAACATAAAATGCTTTGTACACTTTTTCCCCTGAAATTAGTAGAACATCAGAGCAGTTAAGCTCAGTGTACTACAAAGAGTTATGACAGTCTGAATGATCATAATTCACTTGTTATGTGTCCATTTCATAGATGCCAAGACTCACCTGAAGCACAGAGTGAAACAATAACAAGTACATGTGTTATCATATATGTCTCAAAACATATTTGTTCTGACTGGAGACCCAAACATAATCATCTATTTTATAATAAACCTGCCATTAAATATGATGCATGTGAATTATCACTTTCCTTGCAAAAGATCTGTGTCATCTATTGCCTATCTTTCTATTTAGCTCAATTTTGTTATATAGCATGTTTAGACAATTGACCGGCACGGGTCCCCTGACACCTGATGTTCCATTCTCAGAACAGCCTGAGCACAAGACATAGTCATCAATATATTCATATCCCTGTATTTTGACATCCTGGTTTTTGGAGAAGTGTGAGATGTTACAACGTGCTATTATCTAACAACATAACAGTGCTAACTCTCAAAACAGATGTGTGTCATAATAAATAAACCAATGCTATGTAAAAAAATAAAGTACACTGAATGGGAAATATGAGAACAAAATATGTAATCAGGCTAATAAATTGAAATTAAAGATAGCTATATTATTTGTGGGTGACACAGAAATTTCAGATAGCTCTTAATTGCTTCCTAATAGGGGCGTCTTGTTCTTTTTGGTATATCCAAGTAAGTTATTATCATTTTTGATCACAGTCACCCGAACACCACGAAGCCACAGGAAAATATTCAAGACAACTGCTTAGCTTTCATTTTTAAATATCTAAGTCTCCCTTAATAACTGATAGTGGCTACATTAGCACTAAGCATTTTGCTGACTACACCAATGAACTGTATATTTAATTTTACATGTTTTTTCTAGTAACTACTTCACTTGCTTAATTTGTCTATTCAGCCTAAGTCAGCACTTAGTGACAGCCACCCAATCCATCCATGCTTGTTAGAATTCTTTAATAACGATAATTATGTTTTTTACTTTCATCTTCCTTTATACTAATCAATATTTCAGTCACCACTGAATTTTTATAACCAACATTCCAAAATCAGAAGACATGCTGCAGGCAAGATCTGAATACATAAGCAGTTATGTAAGTTTTTTTTTCCACCACCTTACTTAGCTGTTATCTTTATCCTGGATTAAGAACTCTATGCTGTATCACCCTCATGTTAAGTACCTGACCCACATTATATTTATCTACTTATGTTACAGCTTGGGTTTCTTATTACCTTAAATATAACATGTGCTTGTTTATTTATCTATTTATTTTATTTAATTTATAGTAAAGTAAACCTTTGACAGCTACCTGATATCTCAGGAAGAAAAAAAAACACAGATAATACAATAGCAAACAACCTTGATAATTCTATAATACCTACAAAGGAAGTGTGCAGTATTTCTTCTGAGGTGAGGTGTGAAGCCAATGGCAAAGACCTATGGAGTCAAGCTGAAGCACACCAGTGCTGGGAAATTGTTCCATATTTTAGAGATAAAAAGAGAAGATACTTTATTGCTGCATTCAAGTGCGGGATGAGGTACTGTCATACCAAAAGAAGCCTGTGAGAATGAGCACAGTTTCCTAGTGTTCCAGTTTAACTTAGGAACAAATAATACTACTGTTATCAAAATCAATATGGAAGCAAGGAACTTGCAATTTCTAAAGACAAACAATGGTGCACAATTTTAGAGGAGCAGGTTATGAACTTAATTCTTTTTTTGTAAGCCAAACACATATGCCCAGTGATATACTCAGTCTCTGATGCAGCATGGATCCCCTAGCTACCATCCCAATAAGACTTATCTCCTTGATACCAGGGGGTCTTGGCTGGAGGCAACAGCCCCCTCCCCTTACTAGTGAAGGCTAAGCAACCCACAAGATATATCAGGTGAGTCTGAGAGCCACCACTGATGTGAATGAAAATAGGTGCTCTGTTTAAATTATATCTCTACCTATCCCTTGCATGGGAACGTATCAGTGACTGAGCAAGAAATGATGTGAGGCCCAGTAGATCATCCCCACCTTAAAGGGAAAGCACATCTTCTCACCCATCATTCCTCTCCAGGAAGATAAACACTCCAAGTCCTGACCTACATAAGGATCTGACTGAGTGGCCCAGAGAAAGAAAGACACACACACATACATATGACACCACTCCTCCAAGAAAAGCAAGCAGCTGGGAACCTGCTTCTTTCTTCTCTGCCACACAGCAGCTCAAGGAAGTGCCCATGCCACTACTTAAACAAAGACACCTGGGTTACAATCAGGGCTTTATCCCTTTGCACCAAGGACCAAATTTAGTTCAATATTATATTAATGTTTTTGTTTGCTTGTTTGTTTGCAGCTGATTTAGCTGTTCTTAGGCATGTCACACTCAAGAAACTGCATGTGATGAAAGATAACACTTGAGCAAACCCAACTCTGAGGCACTGGACTAGCTTGACTGATTCAGTACATGACCTTTCAGGTGAGTTTATGGTCTGTCTAGAAGAAAAATGAAGCTCACAATTCCTTTGATATTCCAAGTAACAAATTCAGGTCAGGTTGCTTAAACCAATAAGGGATAAGGAAAACACTGAAATGATCAAACTATAATATTGGTTTGCACACCACTTTGCCACATTACCTCCACAGAGGAGTACATTCATTTATGGTAAGTCAAAATATATTGAATTCATACACATTGAAAATGGCAGATCACCATGGACTGAGACATAAGGGATTCAATTTTATGGGACTTGGTGTGTAAAAATAACTGAATTATTTGCACCTTGAATGATCTGGCTCTCAGACAGCTCCATATTCATTCCCAGGTAGGTAGTTCATGGCATGTAAGTGCGTTTATTTACCAGTCTTGGGTGACTAACAGACTCAAAGGTTTTGCACAGCTCAACAACCACAACATCCAGTAACTGGCAACCACAGTTTTGTAGATGTTATTTCCTGAGGAAAGCAAAGTTGTTGCTGTTGTAGTACATCACTTAAGAAAACTGTATTGGTGTTTAGTCATAGGTTTGAAGCAGATGAGGTGTGACTTTCACTGAGTAAACATAGATTCTTCTAGAAGTTTAGAAAGGAGTCAAAATGATGAAATGGTCTGTGAGTTTGACCTTTGTTCCTTATATCCTGCTTATGAAGTCAGCATCATCCATAAGTCAGGCAGAGCAGGATCAAGGTCAAATAGGACCCTAGGAAGGGTAATGCCCCCCCCCCCGCAGCCATTCCAGTGTCCCATTACTTGGCTATTTCTCCCCAGTTTCCATCAACACTGTTCAAAATTCTCAGTATGCATAATGTTTTCTTCTTTACTTTTACAATTATTACAGATATTTAGATTTAATTTAAAACTTTTATTTCAAACATTATAGCATAAACACTGATACACATTTGCTAAACAAAGCAATACAGTCTGACAATGAAAACAGACTTAACATTAAAACTGTTCTGCCTTTGAAACTCACATTCACTGAAACAGCAATGAAACCCACATTCAAAGAAAATGCACCTGGCCAATGGCAGATTAAATTTACCTTTTTAAATCATAGGCCCCTTGCATACATTTCTGGGACCATGCAAACATGCAAGAGTTTTTTGATTAACCTTCCTGATTGTATTAAATGATATCCCTTGTATAATAAGGTATCACTTGTTAGAGCATGTTTTAAATTTATAGTTTTGAACATTTTTCCAGTAAACAATGAAACAAAAAAATGAACCAGTAATGACAAAGCTGCCCAATTCAGAACATTTCAACCATAAAAGGCCACTCAAACTTCTGTAATTACAATTCACCAATATTAGTGAATATGCACAATCTCTGCAGAAGTAAAAGTCATCTGAATAATTCCACATTAAACAGATCTGTAACTAATTATGTGTTTGCTGCTAGCAAACAACTGTATATTTCAGGTTTCATCTACAAATTCAGTGCCTGCCGCCTTGAAGAATAAGTTGCTTATGTTACATTTAAAAAATGGGAAGCTGGTAATATTGCAATAGGGAATGGATGGCAAACTGAAAACAGGTTCATAGTTACTTGGCATCTCATCCAAAGGAGGACATACTCAGGACTGCAGCACCCCACCTCGCTTAAAATGCAATACAGTATCAACACTCCATCTATATGCTGTGAGAGTAGAACCCACAGCCTTCTGCATCAAGAGCAAGCATGCTACCTGTCATGCTACTTACACCGCTTTTAAAATTTGCACCAAAATAGTGATGCCATTTGCTAAACAAAAAAGTTGCACAATGTAAGCAGACTTAGTATGGTAGCAGTAAACTTCTCTTCTCTTGAAGCTTACAGTTCCTTGAAAATGCCCTTGAAACTCAATTCCTTGAAAATTGCACCTGAAACTCAGTTCCCTGAAAAAGGCAGCTTGGTAGTTGAAGCAGAGGATTCAGGCACTTATATCCTGTAACTAAGATGGAGAGTTTGAGCCTAAGCAAATTACTAACCACCTGCTATCCCTAAATAGGCAATTTCACTCTCACACACAGACACCTCAACCTCTTAGTGCAAGTCATCTGGACAAAGTCTAAAATTAATAGGGACAGATTATAAATATTCCCCTCATGAACTTAGAAAATTGCTAGCATAATATTATTTGTGTTAGTATGCATTTTTCTAAAGAACATGAACTCTGAAACTCAAATGCTTCTCATTATTTAGTAACTTCAGTCCTTTTTATGAGGAACAGACTAAAAATATGGGGCAAAAATCTGGACATTCTGCAAATATTTGGAAAGTTGAGAGGGATTTTACTTACCTTCCTCTTGTGCATGCTCACGCATGCTCGCGTGCACACACACACACACACACACACACACACACACACACACACACACACACACACACACACACACACACACACACACCCTACCGCCCTGTTACACACACACTCCATTACCTCCCTCTTAAACACACACACACACCTACCTCCATCTTACACACACACACACACACACACACACACACACACACACACACACACACACACACACACACCATGCCTCTCAACCTCTTATTACAAAAAATCTGGGCAAAGCCAAATATAATGGGGGTACAAATCCCCAAAAATAGGGACAAACTTTAAATATTGCTCTAACAAACATAACATTGCCAGAATAAAAGATATTGTGTTGTCGTGATTTTTCTAAATAATATGAAGTTTGAAACTCAAATGCCAGTCATTATTTAGTGAATTCTGCCCTCAATGATTTGCCACAATAAACCCCAAAAAACACAAATTTTATGAGGAGCATACTAAAAATATGTGGCAAAAATCAGGACAGTTGAGAGATACCTCTCACCCTCTTTAACACACACCTACATATCTACTTCTTTCACACACACACACACACACACACACACACACACACACACACACACATCTTATATACACAGCCCCCCACCTACATCTTACACACACACACGCATACCTGCCTACCTCTCACTTGTCCATTTATGGTTCATATGTCAAACATCTTCTGGCATTCAAATTCTGCATGCGCAGAAGATGAAGATATAAACAACAGGTCACACAAATGCAGAAGATGAAAACAGGTCACACACACCTGTTGTATCTGTGCGACCAGATGCAAAGGGCATCTGACATTCTTCTTAAAGAAGAATGCCCTTAAAAAACAAACATTTTTTTTTTTAATTTAAAAATAAATCTCCCAGCCAGTGGCCATCCTCCCAGACAGCTGAGGCCCTCTCCCAGCCAGTGGGCCCTAGGCGACTGCCTTGGTTGCATAATGCTGGATCTGGCTCTGAAGTCAGTCAACAATCCTCATTTAAGTGATTTTCTGATCCTAGTTGCTGTTGAGGTTCATTACTGATTGTTCTCTTCTCTCTGGTGAAGCATGTATGGTGTGTGCTTTGCTGTTGAGGTCTAAACAACCTAAAGGAACTTTCATTTACCAACTCTTCTGTACCTTATCCTGAGTGAAACATGTTTTGTAAATTAAACTTTCACAGAAACTTCCAAACTGGCACTTGTTTTAATATCTAAGAAGTGAAATGACTGTGTGTTAAATCACTACTACTTCAAAATCTGTGCACTTTGCCAGATGAAAATGGGCCAAGAACTTTATACCTTTGTATTGACTGCTGTTTTCTCTTGACATTGTGGATGGATTCATGATTCTTGTTATTGGAAGGATTTGTTTATACTAATCTACAGTTTGACCATGGGAGTTACTATATAATTTGCTGACCATGGGAGTTACTATATAATTTGCTGTTTTGTGGAATCCTTTGTTTCATTTGTTTTACATGATCCCAAAAGTTGGCAAACGTGGCTTGAAATAATTATATGCTGTTTTTATTTATTTTAATACAATAATTGCAGTGTTTTACTTTTTTGATCAAGCTTGTATATAACCCATAAGCATTTATTTATTCATTTAATTCATTCATTATTTATTTCTATTGTGTTTATCTTGCATGGGGGTTAGGATTATGCACCTAATAAACTGTAATAAACCAAATTAATGAAGTGCCTAAAAGGAATTGTAAGTTCTTGAATTTTGGTCAAAGTCCATCACAATCAATTTTTGTTTCATATGAGAAGCCATTAAGCTGACTGTTTACTTCAGCTAAGAGGACAAGACAGAAATGAAAGCTGGTTGTGAAATCAAAAAGCGTATCTGGAATATTTGAAGATAGTAGAAGAGCAGTACCAGAATCCATGTTGAATTGCAAGCATATTAGCTACAGTACACAGACATTTGACAACCCAGACTATTGATTTCTTTACAAAAAATATTAAGGATTTCCTACTAGCATACTTTGCATTTGCTTTAGGAAGTTCATGTTCACTATATTGTTGTGTCATTTGCATTCATTTCTGTAAAGTCAAACAAACAGAAAACATTTTTTGCAAGTGACAAACCCTCCTATATCACACTCTTGCCTATCTAACCATCTGTCTATCCATACATCCATCCATCCATCCATCCATCCATCCATCCATCTCTCCAGCCATCAATTTTCCAAACTACTTGTCCTAATGATGGTCATAGTGGTAGCAAACTGAACAAGGTAAAGTATATTTCCTTATTTCCATCAACATTTGCCAACATTCTTTGGGATCACCATATGTGGCCAGGTAAGCTGACAGCTACAAGATCTATACTGGGGCAGCCACTGTGAATACACGTCCCATGGTAGGTGCCCAGGGGCATCATTAAAAGATACCCAAACCACTTCATCATGACTACTGTCAACACAGGTGAGTAGCAGTCACACTTCAACATCTTCCTGTATTGCACAACACCATAGCATATAGAGATGAAGCTATGATTATGATTGTGTCAATGCAGGTTTAATTAGTGGCCTAAGTGCAAAAGAAGCTGATACTGGGAACATGAGAGAAATAATAAGGCAAAGCTTGCTGGCCTATCTCTCAAGGGAGGGGTTAAGTATGTATGGCTGCTACTCCAAAGAGAACAGAGCTATATCAGAGAGGCAGATGTATGTGGAAATAGACGGGTTGCATCCATACATGGGCCATGGAATGGCTCCCTTGCTACATCCATTGTGCACAGACTGCTCAGTATGTCATCCTGTATGCCAGGGTAATGGGGCGTACTTTAAGCCATTCACTCCCTCTGTCAACAGTCATGACAGAATGTCATTCTCTGTCTCCTCTCCACTTACCAGCCTCACATAAAGCTAACCCTTTCCATCAGTTTGGAATTCCTGGTAGCTCCAAAGACTATGGGATGATTTGCAAATAGATAGACATGAAATTCAGTAGGAAAAGATAGAGTTGTTTAGAATAGTAGCATGTTGCCATGTAGTCCCAATATGTTACCCCACAGGAAGAACTGCAAAAATTAAAACACAAAAAGATCATCCTGTATTGCTGAGCCCATGCTGTTACAGAGATTGTACACAGCTGCCCTACAATGGAACCTTGTTTCTGCAGTCTACATGTGCAATCTCATCCTTTTCATCACAACATAAAGATCGTGACCAAGCATGATGATGGACACACAGATAAATGTAAAGACTGACTGAAAACCTGAGACCTTTGTCTTGTGACTCAGTTCTGCCTGCACCACTACATTCCAGTACAACACCAGCAGTATTGCCAGTGCAGCACCTTTCTGCTGGTCAATCCCAAGCATCTCTCCTCATTCACAAACAAGACCCCAAGATCCCCACATTCGACTTGATGTAGCTATTGTTTCCCCCTCCCCTGCAGACATGAAAGAACTATGGGATCTTTGGAATTGGTGAATTTCCTCCCATGCACTTCATAATCAGCAAAAAATGTTCCACTGCACACTAGAGATCACACATCACTTGATCATTGAAAACAGCAAAGATGAAAACTTTATAACTCAAAAATGGTTACTTAGCACACATTGGCTGTACCCTCATATCCTGATCATGAAAATCACAAACAAGAGGAAAGAAGAGACACACTGCAGAGCCCTACATCCACCTTGAACATATTCAGCTTCACATCAAGAATGCAAGCTAAATTCTCACTTCTCAAATACATACAATGAATGGCACATAACAGTGTGGTCTCTGGGGCCAAGTACTGCTATAGTACTCCGTGAAATACAACTCATGGTCATCTACCATTTGCATTCTAACTCCACAAAAAAATAAGCTCCCTAAACTTTCTTGAGTATCTGTGCAAGGACAAAGAGCTAATGATGAAGAAAGGACCTGCATTACTTCTCCTCAGTCAGATGTCCAGATATTGAAAGAAGTCTCCTTCCCAGTACACTGGTATATATGTTCCCATGGAAGTAGAAGAGTCTGATGCCTATATCACTGGAGTATATCATTCTGCCCCCTTTTTGAGAAGGGGGAATACTACCATACATAGCTAGTTCAAAATAACTGCTGTTGCTTTCCATGCAACATTGAAAAGCTAACACCCCAACAATATCCAGTACCTTTATCTTTTGTGGGCACATCTCCTCCACTCTTGCAGCCTTGCTTCAATGTTCACAAGTAAAATGATAAATCCAGTTCTAACATCTTCTGTCTCCTCAAAGGATTGCATGCCCACCAAATTCAGAAGATCCTCAGTGAGTTCCTTCCAACTCTGAGAAATGTCATAATTTGAGGTCAGCATCTCTCAACCTATGCTGCTGAGAACAGGCTCAGAGTTCCTGCACCCAAAGGCTTATCATCTCTCACTTTGAAATTTTAGAACCCCAGGGAAAGGGACTTAACTGTTTCCTGAGCTTCTATATAATGAAATGTGAGCTTTTGATATTCATCCTTTTAATTATTTCTGATTGATCACTCAGTGTTTCATCATTTTGTCTAATGAGATAGGAAAAGATGGCTTCAAACACATTTCTATAGCCAAGGAGCAGGTGGGAGGAGGAGGAGACTAGTCAACAGCCATGACACTTTCAGATATCAACATGTAAAGCTCCATCCATGTCAAATTTACTGATGACATCGAAAGAACTGCATAGCCCATGTTTACTTACACCAGTAAAAGCATATCATCTCCTTGTTTTTGGCTAGGTCTTTGACTCTGTAGTATTAGAAGCTACAGTAGAAGAACATATGCAATAGCATATCTCGTTTGAGCCAAAGTTCTGTGGTGGCAACAGAAGTTGGTGGCTAAGTTGCCAACTATGTCTCTAAGGAAGCAAGCTTTTTTTCACACATTACTGGCAGTTAGTACAGTAGTTTTTGGACTATGCATTCTTTCATATAGCTTTACTGGAAGATCAGAGTTTATATCAGCATCTCCATTTAAAGTTACAGTACATAAAGATAATCCTCAGCATCTTCCATGTAAAGTTACAGTACATTACAGTTACAGAGTTATACTCTGCTTCTCTTAAAAGGGTCAGCTATTTGACATGTGACTGCATTTAAAATGACTAAGGCAAATCAAAGCATCATTTAGTGGTTACTGAATGCTAATCTTTGTATCATATTAGCTGTTCTACTACTATTGTGATTGTTTTTGTTATTATCTAGTGTATTGTTCACTGCTAAAGGTTTTCTTCACATATCTACTGCACAGGGGCTACAGCCGTCACATAACCCTTTGATTAACTGTAATAACTAAATAGTAAATAAAAAAGCACTCAGGAGCTTTTACTGGCACTTCTGTGAATAATCATTCTGCAAACTTTCCTAACATTACTGAAGCAGAATAACAATATATGCAGAGATACAAAGAGATATTAAACTCCTTTTATTCTGTTTCCTGCACTTCTAAATAGCACATCTTTCCATATTAAAATAGTCATTGTTAAGTACTTTCCTTTGTTTATATATTCAGTATATCAATTATGTACAAGCAACCAAGAGGACAACATTTCCTACATTTTACTGATGCACTCTGATACTTTCATGAATATGCCACTGTTGGCTATTCCAGAAGTACTGTCCCAGCACTCCTTGTTTTTTAAGGCATTTATGAAAGCAATATTGATTCACTGCCAACCTTCCTGTGTGCTCTTTGGGCTCATGTATAAAATGATGGAGCCACATTGTATATAATTGGCTGCTGAAGTGTTTCAAGATGTATTAACTATTCAGTAGGCTTACAAGCTATGCATTATTTAATATGAAAAAAGCATTTCTGTTCCTGCCAAAGGAAAATTTAAAATGGTCTCTAGATATGCATGCATCTGCAGTCAATGTAATCAGTTTACATAAGTACACAATTCTACAGTCATTGTATTTGATATATATAAATCTACTATTCCCCTCAGCCTACTGGTATCTCATATGTATGTGGATGATAAAGATTGTGGAGCAGGTAATACTAGCACTTTTACACTGCCTAAATCTGAGCATTGCACCAATTTCTGATAATGGTACTGCTGTCCTTTCACTGCGATATTCATTGCTTTGCTTTAGGTGGAATAAATTGTCATCCCTCACAAGCTTAACTAACACTGTTATGCTTGCAACTGAGTATAGACAATATAAGCTGCTATTTTTGAGATAGTGCCCAGTTATGTCACAGTTATTTACAAGTTCAGTTCGGTTGTACAGCACTGCAGTTCACTGCCTTGGCATTGTTTACATGGTGTGCTCCATCTTATTGACTTACTTACGCTACAGCATTTTTGTCCCGCCTTGCTAACATAGTTCATAGGTGTATAGGTTCACAGGTTTGTATTAAACTTATTGCCTAAATAGACCATCAAGAAGCTCAGTCACATCACCCACTACTGGTGGGAAGCTAGTAGTGCCTCCCATTAAGCCTATTTTCAACACATATTAATGGTCAGAATTTCCACCTTTACCTCCTTCAGGTTTCTGAGTTTGGCATCATTTTAATATATTTTCCAATTAAGAAGTTCTGCCAAGTACTGACTCTTCTCACTAATATTTTAAGTTAATAAATCCAAAAAGCAGGCAAACAAGGAAAAATCACACAAATAAACCAAAGAATGAACCTGGATGCCACTGTTCAGCGAAACAATAAAGTCAGAGAGAGAAATGTAGGCAGACTTTCTAGCACTTCCTCAGATGTGGGCTCTACATCTAGAGCCCTACCTAGGAGGTAAGAAAGCTAGGAAAAAAAAAGTATCAGGAGCCTAAGTAATGAAGTGGATTGGTTTGTGACAGCCCACATCTGAGGAAGTGCTAGAAACGAAAATGAAGTGTTGAATACGTTTATGTGTTTTGTTGTTTTGTGGCTTTTACTATTAAACTGAAATCTGCCTACATTTCCATGGCTTTATTATTTTGCTGAACAGTGGCATCCAATATTTTAAGTTAACTAAAACCTTGCAGCCTTCATTAAACAAGGTTTCTACATTTAGCGTCACCTTAACATTTTCCCAATTAAGGAGTCCTGCCCAGTATTAAATATTCTGCCTGCAAATTCTAAGCTAGTTAAAACCTTGCAATCTTCTTTAAACAAAGTCTCCTCTGTATTTGTCATTGCCTTATTGCTTTTCCAAATAAGGAGTCTTGCCCAGAATTGAATGTTATCCCTACAAATTCCAAGTTAACTAAAATCTTGCAGACTTCATTAAACAAATGCTTCGGCTTACTCAGTGCAAATGCATGATCCTCAGCCATTTTTCTGTCCATTAGTAACTGTTTTTCTGACCAACATTACAGGTGTTTGTTAATTCATATGACCAAGTCCCTTCCACACTTTGAATTCCTACCTAAGAGGCACGAGTCCAGCGCTCATCTGGTATACCGGATGTTGTTTTACTAAATGAGTTGCAACTGCTGAAACTTATTTGGTCCTGTAATCATTTAAGCTATCTCTACTGATTTGGGTAATTTCTAACACATGCCTGGGGCTGCCTAACTATAGCTTCAGGTAATTAAGTACTTCTTCTTGATCTTCTTCTCATTCTACATTTAGCCCATCCAGTAATTACAAATGTTTTATATAATATTACACCAGTGCATTCCATCATTTTATACTAGTTAAACTTTCTTTCTTACCTTAAGCATGAAGCTGAGGAATTGCACAGTGTCCTCAGAGAATGAGTTGTGTATA
Source organism: Protopterus annectens (assembly GCF_019279795.1). Taxonomy (NCBI): domain Eukaryota; kingdom Metazoa; phylum Chordata; order Ceratodontiformes; family Protopteridae; genus Protopterus; species Protopterus annectens. Next base: position 222,760,568 of record NC_056734.1, on the reverse strand, counting down.
TTAAATCACACTGCACATCATTGGTGGCCCACTTCACTCTTCTCCTATCCCCAATCCCAGCCACCCAATCATACATAGCTTTATACTTTCTTGGTCCCACCCCTATACTACTATCATTCAATCTTCTCCACTCTATCTTCTCCACCCATCTCTGAAAACTAATGTACCTCACAAAGCCACACACACAGTCTCACCAACCATAATCTTTTCATAATCTGTGCGAGAACAAGGAGAGAGACATGTCTGCAAGATCATGCCTTTTGTTTCTACTAACACTTTACATATTTTCACTTGAATATACATCAAACAGACACAAGCCTCTATGTCACCTCAAATCCAATTCTCCCATTTGGTGGACTTCTTACATTAATGTCAGATACAATTTCCAAAACAAATTTCTTACTTCTGTTTCTATATTCTTCCTCACCCACCCTGTTCTTACTCTAAATTTCTTGACCGTAAACATTTCCTATTACTTACATTTCTAATACTATTACAAGCCAGAGATGTTCACCTGAACTCAAACTCCTATACCCTTAAAATAACTAATACGAGCATCTCTTGTGTAAACACTAATTAACCCCAGTTTGGATGATTGTACCTTAAACAAAATAATCCTAGTGTATTTGGGATAGCAGTATTATAGCTAATAGAGGACTTATGGATCCCATTTCAGTGACTCATGGATCCCACCTCAAATCTCAGTACAATAGATATGTCCTGCTCCTGTAGATGTATTAATATCTTAGCCATGTTAAAATGTCTACAAAATGATTAACTTGATTGTTTCATCTTCATACTGTATTTCTTATCTTATTTTGTATTTAAAAAGTCTTCATTCTTGCCTTTGAGCCCAGGCTGTGACTGAAAAGGGTCATCTGACCAACACACCTACCTGGTTATCAAACAGTAATAAATAAAATCATATATTTCCACGTATTTGCTATTACTTTCTTGGTGACCATTATCATGTAACCCAAAGTCACATTACGTTTCTTCCTTTTCTTCTGTTGAACAATGATAAAAAGCCATGGAAATTTGGACCGCCTGTAGAAATTCTGGGATCCATAACTGTGATACTTCAGAGTGGAATTTCAAGCATGATAAAAGTGAATAAGTAAAAGTGTACAGTATTTTGGACTATTATATTTAAGTAGCAATGGTGGGGAGGGACTTAGCTGTTCTGGAAAAATGTTTGGAATGTGTAAGGCAGAATTTTGAAATTTGCTGTTTTTTGTATTGTCATTTATTTTCCAGAGTACTGGAGGTCACATAATTGGCCTTATACTTATAATGTGGTTCCTTTATTACTTGTTCTTAACATCTGTTTTATTGTCTTTTAATCTCTGGTTTTAGTGCTAGGTGTTTGGATGAGATAGAAAAATGTTTAAATATAACCAGATCAAAGGCAAAACAGCTTTATTTGACCACTGAGGTCCAGCTCCCACTGACCTAGTTTTTTTGATAAGCTAAAGGGGGTTGTTAGATATTTCTAAGACATCTCTTTCTTATTTCATACTTCTGAACCTGTTGCTCTCTGGCACATTGTCAATATGTCTTCCCATTGCTTTTGTCTTCTTTCCTCAACTCACCTCTTCTTCTTTTGTTATCCTTTGATCACACGTAATGCTCTTTTCTTAGTATGCCATAAACATTTTCAACATTCCTTCATGCTCATATCCTTAGTATTTTATGTCCTTTTTCATGAAACTTCTTGCAGTCCCTATTTGTAATTTTGACTTCCATTTGCTTACAGATTTACTCCTACATTTAGGAATAGTGTACAATGTCTGTACATGATTACCACTTTTGCTATCTCACTGTACTAATGACAACAAAATTTACATTTGAAATCATGTATCATGGCTCCCCAGATGCTTGCTTCTACTTTCTTGCATACAGTGCATTTTCTAGCCAATATGTGAAGGCTTTATGATGCTGCGGTGGTGGTGCTGCGGTAGCGTTGTCGCCTCACAGTAAGACGTTGTCCTGTTTGATTCTCAGCTAAAGCGTCTTCTGTGTGGAGACATGTGTGAATGGGCATACCTTCGTTGAAGGTTATGCGTCAGAGCTGGCAACTCGGCGCGTAAAAATCTACTGCCAATCATTAGCGGACCGGAGTTCCGCTGTGGTGACCCCTAACCGGGAAATGCCGAAAGACACAACAACAACAACATGTGAAGGCTTTATGATGTTTTTGCCAACATGTTTTGAGTTCCCTATAGCTTTTCCTTATTTCTGTTGCTTAGTGGCTGTAATAAGTATTAATGGTTCTTTCCTCATATGTTATCCACTAGCCATTGCTTCACCATGCTATGGATTTCCTGGATGTGTCCTCTCCCAGCACATATACTTAAGTGGTTAATGTATCTTTGGTTTAGCCATAATTGCTTCTGTTAAAGACCACCTGATATAATGTGTAGTCTCGCTTTCCCTATTATCCCTGTTAGGGTTATGTGATTATTCTGAAAGCATTTTCTTATACTTCAAGTATTTGGATTTCTAAATACTTAATGCTTCATAAATTCTGTCTGAAATGGCATTTTTTCTGACTTGCCCCTTGAAATGTGCTTATTAATGTAAACAAGTTTTTGAATTTGTAGATATTCAGTATACAGCCTACTATTGTGCAATCATACTATTGTTTAGGAAATAAATACACCAGATCTGGTATATCCCATCTGCTAACATGATACACACTAACATATAACAGCATATATATTCTTTACTGAGCAGTTTTTCCTCTTGATTCTACTTTTTGAATGTCACTTTGTATGCCAGTGACTAGTTACACAGGGCAAACAGTATAGAAATGAATGACTCATTTCTTGCCCCAGGTTCAAACATAAACAAATGCCCTATTTACTATTAATTCTGATTTATCATTTTGAAGCCATGGTGAGATGAGATTCTGTATAAAGGCAACAGATAGATTCAGAAATCATTACCAACAATAACCAGACTTTAAACAAGGCAGAATATCTTACTGAATGCATTTTAACATCCAGGGAGATGTTCATTAATAATAAAACTATCATTGTCAGATACTGAGCTATAGAATTTGTCTATCGTATGTTATACACCTGCTTGCCATTGTCAAATACAGGTTATAACCAATGCACCAGTTATGGAATATCCCAAAAATAAAACTAACATGATATTTATACAAGGAATGCAAATATCTTTAAAGGATCTTCAGTTCTACACATACCTCTCAACTGTCCAGATGTTTGCCTCATATTTTTGGTCTCTTCCTCATAATATTTTTGGCATTCTGGCAAATATTTGAGGATTGAAGTCAGAAAATAATGACAGACATTTGAGTTTCAGACTACATACCCTTTAGAAAATTCATTCTAATGGAAGTCATGTTATTCTATCAACTTTCTAAGTTTGTAAGAGCAATATTTAAAAATTGTTCCTATTTTTCGACCTTTTTTGTCACACAGCCTATGGCTTTTCCAGATTTTAATAGCTAAGAGGTTGAGAAGTACAGTTCTACACAAATCTTCATCAGAGTGAGTGGTACCACAAGGTCACATGATGTATAGTATAACAGATCCTAATATCATAGGTTCATAAGAAAATTACTAGGCTAATGGCCCTAGGGCCCTTACAAGCCTATCCAAGTTCTACACATGTTTCCATGATCAGCACCTATTGCCCCTGTCCAAGAGGGACACAGGTGGAATCCCTGGAGTGAATTTATGGTTATCCATCCAATTGTCCAGATTGCATTTGAAGAGGGCCAAGAAGGTGCTCTGTTTGACATGAACTGGGAGTCTGTTCCAAAGATGTGGGAGACAAATCTGCCCCCCGAGCAGGTTCAAATTAATAAAACTGTTTTCATTTTAACAAATCAAATTAATAAAAATAGTTTTAAAGTCAGTATAAGCTGCAGCTTTAAGTTAATAACAGTGGAAGTTTAAACATGTAAAAATTAACTTTCATATTAATTACGGTGGTGAAGCAGTAGCGTTGTTGCTTCACAGCAAGAGGTTCTCCTGTTCGATTCTCAGCTGGAGTGCCTTCTGTGTGGAGTCTGCATGTCCTCCCCGTGGTTGAGTTGCATTCGAAAGACATGCATGAATGGGCATGCCTTCGCTGAAGGTTGGGCGTCGGGCTGGCAACTCGGCACCATAAAAATCTATTGCCAATCATTAGCGGACTGGAGTTCCACTGTGGCGATCCCTAACCAGGAAAAGCCAAAAAGACAAACAACATTAATTACATTTCTAAAAACAATTCTACATACTGTAAGTACACATATAAACAACAAGTAGGCTTAACATTTGTTTTGTAAAATAAATAAATACTAAAAGTTTCAAATAAGTATGTATAGTCATAGAAGTAAAAAAAAGTAACTGCACAGAACATTCCTATCAATGATGCAAAAATTAATAGCTAATATAACAAAAGTTTTCCTTATACAATGGAATTTTAAAACACATTTTACACTGACACAGTCATTGATCAGTGGTAAGAATCCTATATTTCACAATAGTTGCAATTTTAATTAATTTATTTATTCATTCATTCAGTCTTTCTTTCTTTCTTTTTTCTAGGGCCAGTTCTGGAAACCCCCGTTAAGCTCAGTTCACAACTGAAAGTATCAATTAGAATGGCCTACTGATGTGGCTAATTCATTAATAAAATAAGTGGTTTACTAGGTCTCATGATTTCAGGGTCCACGTTATCTTTTGGCTAGGCATTTGCCTAGCCCCTTTTCCTAATGACCACAACCTGACACCATATGTTTTCTGTCACCAAGGTTAGAGAAAACTATGTATGGCTGTCACACAAGCAGCCAAAAACAGGAGTTTCTATTTGGCCTAACCCCAGCCCTTGTGGCTGACATGGGCACCTACATCAAAGCAGGGGCATCCTCTGCCATTCCTCTGACAAATGACTGCTCCTACATGCACGTTACATGAGGCATTCTGTCACCAGCTTGACATCACTAAACCTAGTTTCCTGAACCTTTGACCACTAGGTTGCATGCAAGCTTCCACTTGCACAGAAGTAGATGGGCTGACTGGAATCACCAACATTCTCCAACCAAGATGGGAAAGCTGGCATAAGCTGTTTTCTTCCACTCTACCTGGCCCAGCTCTTCCAGTACCCAAGTTGTTGTGTGAATTCAGATCCTAATCAAGAGTCTGGATTCCAAAACCTCCATGTAGCAAGAGCGAGTTAGCAGAGGCTGTCCTGTTTCTCTACATTGAACTGTGAAATCTGTCCCAACCAGAGATTACATCATCCAGAGGATGGGGTTCCCCCAATTCAATAACTTGCAATGCTAAGGTACTGAGCTAAATGGAGTGCCGGTACACCCAGACAGGGTAATGAGATTCCCTAACATTCTGTGTTAATGAATCTCATTGCCTATGCTATGTGTAGTTTTGAAACTGCCCAAGCTATCAACAGCCCTGGCCAAAGTTCTCAAGCACAGCACCCCCATGTGTTTATCAGACTTGTTATTACAGGTAAGGCTCCTGCCTGCAGTACTAGGTCTTACACACAAGTGAAGTAGCACAGCCATGAGGTCATTCAGCACAGCAACTCAGTCTGTAGGGTGCACTGGTGAAAGCAGACCTGACTGGCAGCAAAGCCACCATGCCTGCATTCATCAAATTCAAGAAGAGTATCAGTTATGATGGCCACTAGCTGATCTGGGATTTAAATCTAATATTAGCATTGCAGCGGTACAACTGATCCTCAGGGGAGTTCAAGTAGACAGCTTGCATTACATAAAACCATGTATGTGCACTGATCCATCTTCTCCAACAACTCCCAAAACCTGTACTACACCTACACCTGTATATAGAACTAGGCACTGTAGGCAGTCTGAATTACTACCTCAGCAAGGTACAATGCTATGTTTGGTAAGTGTCGAAAGCCCAGTTCCCCTTTTAGAATTGGACACACGGCTCTATCATTCTCCATTAGTATACTCTAAATGAGGACTGGCTGATCCCTATCTTTTGGACTCAAATGTAAAGTAACTGCTCAGCATGGCATGCTACTCAATGCCTAGGTTCTTTTTGGAATCCAGCACAGGACTTTTATTCTGTATAATACAGAACTAAGCCAGTATGTAGCAAAGTGAAATAGACCTCCCAATGATTTCTGTAGCAAGGATGCTATTGATACTTGTACTGATGCCAATAATTTCTTATCTTTTTGCTTGTGTGTAATACACACACACACACACACACACACACACACACACACACACACACACACACACACACACACACACACACACACACACACATGCACTCATATCTATTGTCTATATCTATATATATATATATATATATATAGAGAGAGAGAGAGAGAGAGAGAAATAGGTGGACTCATCGGTGTTTAATCACAATGAATTTTGGCGAATTCTAAAATTTAGCACTGGCTGGAATTGTTTTTGATGTTTATATGTATATGTAGATATACAGACTGAGTAAGAAAGAGCTAGAGAGAGACAGAGATTCACACTTTGAGTGTTTAGCTAATCCTGAATTCATAGTAAAAAATCAGCAGGTAATTACTCTGCAGTGCAGATTCCTTTGTGGCTTTATTTCTCTACCTAGTCGAGGTACTTTTTGGAGTTCTGCTTAGCCATGTGTAACACATTTTGCTAATAATTTATCAAAGGTATGCTTTAGTTTTGGATACGTCTTCATCGGCAGGCTTATAAAGTAATTCTTGAATACATTAGCTTTTGCCATTCTGTTATGTAGCATTATATAGCAGTCTTTAAATAGATTTGATGCTGTGTTATAGAGTTCTGTCCTCTGTTCATCTAGCAGCCTCATATAATTCGCCAGCGCTTTCATTCACTTGTGTGGCTAATTTCAGATGCTAGGAACATCAGTGTGCTCTCCCTCCCACCATGTTTTAATGCATTCTTATCCTTTCTATTGGCATATGCCACTATTAAGCACTAGGATGACTGCAATCTCTAAAGCACTTAAAGGAATATTTATAAACTTCAGACAGAATGTTAAATGTTTTGAATAAGCTGTGTCTTCCTCCTCATCTTCGTTTATTCCAATTGTCACACAATGGTTATTAAATCATCTTGAAACTCTATGAAAGCTTGAAATGAACGTGATGTTACACAGAGCACTGAACTTGTGGTTTTCAGTTCAAATGATGCTAAGAGCTGGCATTCATCTAAATAGTTTAATAATAAAGAACAAAATACAAAGGTCACAGTGAATATTTTTTAATCATCAGAATAAATTAAAATATTATATATCCTCTCAGGGAACAATGAAAAGGTTAAAGCAACGCACAAGAAATTTAGAGCACCACACATACACACATATATATATATATATATATATATATATATATATATATGTATATAAAACTTCAAAAGATTGACTTACCACAATATCGAATCCACTTCATCGAGATGACAGAGACGACTTCGCTGACTCTTCACAATATTGAACTCCCAGAACAGCAAAAACTAACCCCAGGAAAAAAAGTGTGTGTGTGTGTGTGTGTGTGTGTGTGTGTGTGTGTGTGTGTGTGTGTGTGTGTGTGTGTGTGTGTGTGTGCTTGCATGCATGTACGTGGGTGGGCATATGTGTGTGTATGAATACATGCATGAGTGTGTCTTTGTGTGTGTGTGTTCAGTGGAATTACTGACTATAAGCTCTGCATTACATCATATTAAATAATCTTTCAACATTTTTGTGGGAAAACACAGAACTTAGGGCAAACAGGTTTCTATCCCTCCATACAGTTTTGCGTTATATAATTAGCACACTTCAGGTTGTATCTTTCATCTTCCTTGATGTGTATTTGCAGTTGCTATCTAAAGAAACAGGAAAGGAGAACACAAGATAAGGAGAAAAGACTAAAAGTCTCTGTACTCAGAAATATTTGGAGGTATAGTATTTGCAAACTTTGTGTGTTACATACTTTGCATTGTCACACTTTCCATATTAAATGTAAATAACAAACCCTTAAGGGCAAGAGTAAACTCCTTACCATATATAATATCAAATGTTATAGTATGTATTGCAAAATATGTTATTTTGGGAATTAATTTTGTTGATAAGGATGGCCCCTTGAAAATGATCTTAAAGCTGAAAACTTCAGCCATGGCAATTTCAAAGTCTGAACCCACAATGCCTTACCATCTATTTAAGTTTGCATGCTAATATTTTACCCATGCTAAATGTAGCAACAGTGGAATCATATATTCTAGTAAGACAAGATGCCAGCTATGTCTTACAGGTGGCACATGAGCTGTTTACTACAAGTTTATCATAGCCAAGTTGATCTTACAGTTTTATCAACAAAGTAGTACAAGCTCCTAGAACATTTCCAGTAGCTTTGTAGAGTATAATCAAGAAGGATTTGAATTACAAAGCATATGCATGTGACTAAGAAACACAATAAGCCAACAGGTTTGGCAGGCATCATTGTTACTCTTGTGGAACCAGATACAATTCAGATTTATATCAACGTGCGTCATGCAGTTCAAGAAGTGTGTCTGCTCTACCAGAAATGAAGTATCTTTCTTCACTTCATGTAAACAAGAGATTCGGAAGAATGAAGTTTGATGATGAATGTTTGAGGTGAAGTACATTTAATTCACCTTTTGAATGGTGCAAATTTTTGAAATTTACTTTTTTACATTTTGACAACTCCTGAAGTATTTCAGAAAGTTGTTTTTTTTCACATATTATTGGGGTCCTTAATGGAGTTGTTAATGTAACTAATGAAACATTGGCATGAGATCAGACCAAAATATGATATGATATTGATTGAATTACTGAGAACAGTGAGATAGATCAGCCTCAGGCTGAACAAAAGTTAAGTACACAATTCAAGTTGCAATTGTACAGATGCCTCCTTCTGATGACAAATAAGCTCTTATGAGGTTGATGCAGCATAAGTCAAACTTTGTTACAAATATTCCAGATGGGGGCATGCCATTAAGTAATTTATTGGAACATGATACAGATGGCCTTGAATACAGACCAAGAAAAGTGATTTTAAATGCTTAAACATTCAGAAACTGAAACATCCACATCAAAGTATTATGCTATAAATGAAATAATTATAATTAAATCCAGTCATGAAGGAAATGGTGCATTGATTATGTTAAAGAATAAACTGGTTGCTTACCTGCTATTGCTCTTCACAGAATGCTAAAAAAATGTGTAGTTCTTCTTCTTCTGGATTTTTCCTGGTTAGGGGTTGCCACAGCGGATCACCTGTCTGCTCATGATTGGCAGTGGAGTTTTACAGTGTCGAGTTGCCAACCCGGTGCCCAACCTTCCACAGAAGGCACACATACACACTCACACCTAGGGCCAATTTAGAGTGTCCAATCCACCTAACGCATGTCTTTTGGATGTAGGAGGAAACCGGAGCACCCGGAGGAAACCCACGCAACCACAGGGAGAACATGCAGACTCTGCACAGAAGGCAAACCAGCCGAGGATCGAACTGGAGAACCTCTTGCTGTGAGGTGGCAACGCTAACCGCTGCACCACCATTGTTCCATAGTGAAAAAAAGCTGCTAATCATATTTGATGAATGAGAAACTTTCAAGTTGTAGAAAAATGGGCTGGATGAAGCATTAAACCAATACAGAGTATGTTTAAGAAGCATGTTGACAAGTACTACCAAGACTGCAAACAATATTGAGTAAATACACATATGTCTTTGCTGTAAAGCGTGTGACTGGAAAACAGATGCATACAGTAGATATGTTTAGTTGTTTTCATTTTCCAGAGTAAAAGGAAGACTTGTTTTGTGAGGAACTTGAAGTACATTAGATAATTCCTCAGATGTCTGTGACTGAAAAAGAAAACTTTTTAATAACATATTGAGAATGATCTATAGATGATAGTGACTTCAGTTAAAACAAGAAAATCTGGACAGATCAGAAATCTGTTGTGAAGAAATATAATAATACTTTTGTTTAAAGAAAACATCAGATATCTACACAATTTATTCTTTAAGTATGAGTCACAATTAGGAATTATGAAGTGAAAAAAAGCTTGTGATGAGGTATACTGGCCAATAGAGAAAGAGTTTTGTTAGTGCTTGGTTTACAGTGCATAACCTAACACTAAACCTAGAGGTTAGATGCCCCCAACTCATTTCCATGAATACCATAAAACAAACCAGGAACATCTGGCATCAGGGGGTCTGTCTGCCTGACAAATCCCTGACAGCTAGGCTGTAAAATTCTGTGACCGAAAAACAATACTTGCTAAAAACAAATCCAGGCAAAAACTTTATTCAGGAGCTGTTCTTGAAAGCAGAAACAGTACAAGTCATGGCTGTCTGACTGCCAGACATGGCACAGACCACCCCTACACATACAAGGTGTGCTAGCACATTATGTCACCAAAACAGAAATAGTGTCAGTGCACGTAATGATTGCTGAAAGTTATTACCTTTCCTTTAAAGAGTCATCTGCATTGACATATTTTCTACCTTAGAGATACTTCCCAGCATACCTCACATCTGCAGGTTGTCTGCACCATGCCTGAGAATTGTCCTGTCATGATCTGCACTGTTCATTTTTAGTGAAAACACTTGGATATGTTCTCTGTTTATATGTACTTTCTATGACTGTTTCTTTCAAATCTCTGACTTTGCCAGTGACCTGTCCGGTGGCCAGAACCCCTAATTCTCTAATATACTTGTTTCAATTTCATAACTGCATGCACATGATTTGTTAAATTAACAGATATCATGAGATATGTCATAATCATTGCCCTAAAAGCTATGCTTTAAAGACATAGAATTACTGATATGTTAATAGGAAATAATGATTTATATTATGCAAATATGGAACTGAGATTTTCAGAGCAAGAGAAAATTCAGCATGTGACCTAGACAAGTTCTAACTACTCATAGTCAAATAGATTGAGCTGATACTTTAACTTGTGGAAAAAAAATGTATGTGAAATGTGTAAAATATAAAACTGCCTGTCGTGTAGATGCAAAGATAACTTACTTAAGATAAAAATATGAATGCACTTAAATAGAGACAGAAAGAAAGCCTGTCTAGACACAAATTCTGTCATGATCAGTGATGAAGATACCTATCTTCACTGCAGGAGTAGAATATGCTGGGAATGCAGCAAGGTTCCACAGAGAAGCAGCTAACAAGCACATATTTTTGTTGTTCATACAGGGAAAGGGAAGCTGCTGAGAAGAGTCAAAGGATGTCATTTAAAACAAGTTTATTTGTTAGTTACTATGTTGGCTACTGACACATCCTGAAGATCACACCACATTACTGGTTCATTAGCATGTTTCTAAATCACTGTCTAACTAAGATTAGCACTGTCAGGCATTATGACAGAAGAGTTCTCCCTAGCAGGCCATGTATATTATTGGAGAAGATATCCTCCTACACTCACACACACAAACACATAGATACACAGACAAACAGACACAGACACACACATGCACACACACACACACACACACACACACACACACACACACACACACACACACACACACACACACACACACACACACACACACGCACACATGCACACACACACATACACCACACATACACACATACACAATCACACACAGATCCAGATCCAGCACTAGATGACCTAGCTAGTTCCTCATGGGCTGCGTTGGCAGGGGGAGGGGGGACTGGAGGGGCCATTGCTTCACTAAAAAGTCTTCTTATAAAGAAAAAACAACTTCTCCATCTGCTCATACACATACACATTTGCACCCATCAACAAACACGGCAATCACAGTTGCAGGCACCCTCACGTGTTCACTGACATGCACACTATATCACATACGCATGCAGACACACACACTTTCAACTCCCTATGTAACAATATGGTGCACATGTATGCACACACACACAAACACAAACTCGATTCCGTACCTAACACCCTGACACACACACACACACACACACACACACACACACACACACACACACACACACACACACACACACACACACATGCGCGCATGCGCACATTCATGCAGCTTTATTCATATCCCTACTCACATGCACATGGTTTACTATCAAAATGTCCAAGTTCAAAACAAATTTTGCTTTGAACATCAAACCATAATGCCGAATCCCTGCATACTAATTAAGTATAAATATTGAATCTGATGAACAAATTCAGCAGATTCGACATTTAGATCGAATAGCGATTGTGATGTCTGCACAGGAACTAAGGTAAGTCTATCCCCTACCCTTCAAATTCACTGTTTTGCAGAGAGGCAAGACCCCCTGCACCCTCCGTGGGGGGCTGTGCCCCCCACACCCCCTTCTAAATAAATATTCCAACTCCAAGATTGCACTACAGTGAGGAAAGGGATGGATTTCCCACTCCGCACTGTACCATGATCTGTATTCCTAACATCGAGGTTCGTATCAGCAAATGCCAGTGGCATTCACTGATACAACTGTCTCACTCAAGTAACGTTCGTCAACACAGAAATTGTCCAACCATATTTCAACATTCCTGTGTTCGCCGAATGTTACTTCAACATTTTGATAGTAAACCCATGCACACACACACTTCCACACACATATATACACACACACTAACATCACTAACCCTCACATCTTCACTGAACTTACTTGTACTGCAACTGCTTCCATAGAAGTGAAGGGTAACTGACATCTTTTGACAGCATTCACTTTTTCCTCCATTGGTAAAATTTTACACTGCTGAACAATACTCTTTATTGGTTAGCAATGTAAATTAGGAACCACTGACATACAGACTGGAGAGATCATATGGCTAATTAGCAATGGCTGCTCCCACAGACTGACACATTAGTCTACAGCTCTGCCAGCAAGGCCATCCTCTGTGCTGAGGACCCCTCTAGTGAGAAACCTCAGTTGTGAGGTGGTTTAAGAATCAGAAAGGCTTACTGTGAGAGGGGAAATGTCCAGATTAAGGCTTGATCCTCAAGATAAGCCTTTATGAATGCCAGTCCATGCTTGTGATACTTTCAGCAAGCAGATAGCATGTGTCCACAGAAATAGCCAAAGGGATGTCCCAAGAAGAATTTGCATAAGCAGCAGTGAAGGAATGAAAGAGCATTCATCTCAGTTCACAGCATCCTGATCAACTGTGTGATGGAGATTTACCTATTGCAGTTTTACAGTATACTAACATTAGAAGTACAAACCAGATTTTTCAAAATATTCAGAGTTTGGAATATTACTTAGTAAGCCAATTAAAGACTCAGACAGCTTCATGGGCTAAACATGATGATTGCATTTAACTTCTATTTATTGAACATGGTGTTTTAATAATAAAGAATTTTGGATTTGGATTTGAAACAAATGTAAAGAAAATTTTAACTGCCTTTGCATTTGTAGTCCTGCAAATCTGAAATGTTTTCTTATTGAAATAATGCCCAGAAATACAAGAAATTAAAGAAAAGCAAATGTTTTATTATTAAATGAAACTATTTGTGAATAGAATATAGCTCAAACCAAAGGAGAAGCTGTAATTTCTGAAAGAGAGGCAAGTAATATTTGTGTGTAACTTTAAGAGATTTGGTGTCTTTAGCCTATGCCATAGTTCAAAAGGTATGCTGTGTAATCTAGTATACTATACTTAGTGCACAGTCTAAAGTAACTGCTAATGAAAACTACATGCATACGTTATGCATCCATCTCTTTACTTTAGGCCATCAGGAATAGAAAATGTTACAGAACATTAATGGTTTCTGGATTATAGTCCAAATATTTAATTAAAATAGCTAAGAATATAAAATACTTTTTGCTGCCCCATAAAAGCTACTTCAGGCCAATTTAAGCAAATTAGTCGTACTGTACATCAGCAAATCCATGAAACACAGTTATTTCAGCAAAATGTTACCAACAATATGTAGTAAGTTTGATTACAAATACATCTATTCATTTACTTTTATTTATTTAAAATAAATAAAATAGATAATTAAATAAATAAAAAACAGTATGACTTATTAAGGGCAAATATAATGAAGCTTTTATCAAAATTTGTAATAAAAGCTATCAAAGTAGTTAAAATTGTGGATGCAAAACAAAAACAATCTTTGCAGAAAAGCTATTTGTTCCCTAATATAAGAGGCTCCCAAAGACAATCAGTCATAATAACAGAAAATAACAACCAACATGAATAACCTAGTACATCAAACTAAGAACAAAAAACAAAACTTAGTTATCAACAAATTAAGTAAATCCTCACAATAAATATTCCCATAGAGCTACTCTATGAAGACCAACAATCAGTAAAAGAACAAACAAAGAACTCGAAAGTAAAGTAGCCACAAAGAAATATTTGCCATGTATGATTAAAAGTGGCTATTTAACCAAAGACCACTCATTTATTAATCATAAGCATATATGCAAGCACACACAGACACACACACACACACACACACACACACACACACACACACACACACACACACACACACACATGCAAACACACACCCAAATGCACGTGCACAAGCGCATACATACACACACACACACACACACACACACACACACAGACACACACACACACACACACACACACACACACAGGGACAAAGAAATAATATCAAACAAAAAGTAAAAGCTCTGTATGATAATAATAATTCCTTAATCTATCTTATGCAAAGAACAGCACTAATCCCTTTCCAAAAAGTGCATTGCTTAAATAATTGACTAGGACTTCAGTGCAGATTATTATTAAGAGTAATAGTTACAGCCGGTATGCTGAGTAACACTCCCCATAAATTGTACAGAAATTGGGAATATCATGTTACAGCGTTCACTTTTTCTCATCAGCTCCTTGGAAAATGGAGTTGGAATGTTTTGCATCAGACAGGCTAGTTTTAGATTTCTGATCCTCTCTGGTTCCATTTCTTATATACCACAATATTAATAAGTCATGAATGCAGTGGTTAAAATGCTGATATGTTTGCCTAACACTATCCTATTTCTAAATCAGTTACAAATCATACTGTATAATATATGACTAAATCATGGGAGAAAGAGTATTTTAAATTATCAAGTATTGTCCTTTTGTTTAAAAAATATATTTCTCAGTAGACAGTCTAGTCTGAGTGTCTTTAAGGTCCCCACAAATACCTGTAAAAGCAATAATTTCTTGGTTTCATCCAATATCAATGATGGTAGTAATGAAATGTCTTGAAATTCACCTGCTGTCACATAAGCGAATCACTTGCTTCACATACTATTCCTTAAATACTACAAGAAGGAATTTGGTCTGAGGTTAAGAGCTACAAGCCTATCAGCACAGACTACAGTGATCTGCATTTGAAGCCTGGAGCAGCAGAGTGCCTTTTCTGCATCCCTAAGCATGCATTTTAGTTTGCCATGCTGACATTTAGTCAATTGTAAATGAGTAGCAGAATACTGCGTTCTGTCAAATTACCCCTGGGTTAAACAGAAAAATAGATGTCTGTGTGTGTGTGTGTGTGTGTGTGTGTGTGTGTGTGTGTGTGTGTGTGTGTGTGTATATATATATATAGAGAGAGAGACAGACGGACAGACAGCAAGAGAGTGATGTTGATTTTTTTGTGTGTAGATATCACCATAATTATACCATTAGATTTGAGAGGAACTACCATGACCAGTCAATATCTATCTACCTATATATGTATATATATTTTTTTCAGCTAAAGGCATATTGGAAAGAGGAATAGTTTGTCAAAAAGATGTAACAAAGGGCAAAGTGATGAACAGATTCAGACATGGCTTAATTAGTAATATGCTGAATATCTGGCAAACAGAGGCTGTAACTAAGTGTTAAGGGAACTCATCAAGCAGATTCAAACAGACATGGAAAGGCATATGTGTGTGTATGTATACATATATATATTGCACAGGGCAAAACTCACAGAAATTAGAGTGCATGTATAGAGAGTAAAAGGTTATGGGGTTTGTTGCTGTCATTATCTATGTAGGCAGATAAATCAAGCTACATATTATCATGAGGCCAAAGTGCAGGCTGGGAAAGGAAAGAACCGCACATCAAAAGGCTCTGCATATACAGATGCAAAACAAATGGTCAATATCACTGGTGTTACTTAATGGAGGAATTGTTTTGTATCTGATAAAAAAAAAAGCTTGGTTTGCCTTTGTGAGATGTAGCAGAGGGGAATCATAAAGGGCTAAACAATGCACAATTAACATGTGCAAATATTTGTTAGAAGAAAGCAAGTCCTGTTAACTAAAATAACAAGCCACTTTCTATTATAAAATTTTCTACAAGATGTGTAAACAAATAGTTTCCCTAACTTCAACAAAGAATGTACAATTTCTCTTTGCAGTGTGTTTACCACATTACATATCGTGTCTCCATAATCTAACTGGCCAAGACAGCTGTTAAATTTTCATCTAATGTGTTTTACTCAATCAACTGTGTTTGCAAATAACAAATGAAGTGCACAGCCAACAATAATAAATTGTGGAAGTGTTAACTCTGAGTGCTTCAGGCATTTAATACTTATGAACAGAGCATGATTTCAATTTAAGTGGCATCCCATTTTTCACAAGATAAGCAGAAAAATATATATTCTACTGATGTGTTCTGTGTATTGATAAGAACTTTCAGTTAATGTTTCAGCTGTATATCCTGAGTTTAAAATGCAGAAATTATCTGTGGAGCATATTGGCAAATGTTTAGTCTTACAGCAAAGCCTGACATGTTTAATTAAGACAGTCGGTCTTGCTGTGTTAAACTGTAATTGTTCCTCAGCACAGAGAGACCTGCAGAATCCCAGTTCCATAACAGAGGCCAGTTTGTTACTGCGTGAATTGTCAAACAGTAGGAATAGGCTGCCAAAAACATGGTAAAACACAAACCAACAATAAAGTGTGACCACTTAATGACAAATTATTGCAGTTGCTCTTAATGGAGTATTATAAAAACAATATTCTGACTCGTAATGTATGACACAAGCTCTAATCATACAATCTCTTGTGTTTAAACAGAATTAATGTTTACCTGGAGACTCTCCATTTATATGTAAATATAGTACTGTTCACTATTATTGTTTTACTGATAAGCTATGGATAAAGTAACTTGTGCAGAATTATCCCTCTGACATTTCATTCTGTTGCTGGACTCTACAGATGCCTGTGATATGCAACGTTTATGCACTGTTTGAAGACAAACAAGCCAGGAAGGCAAATTCATTTGTAATTAGGTTCATTAGCATGTTTCTGAAAGGCATACATTTCATCCATAGCTAACGTTTTCATCATTTTGAGACCACTGAGGGCATTAAGCCATACCTGATGTACTATAGTAAATGAATGAACCATATACAGATATATAGTAATATTGAAACAAATATTTTAACAAAAAGAAATATTCAGCAACAAGATGAAGCATGCTGTAGGGTAAAGACTACAAAAAATCATACTTGAATAAGCAACAAATCACCAGTGCATTATAACTAAATTGAATCTTGCCACAGAATTACTCAAACATTCATCAGTGTCACAGACTTACTGAAGAGAACAGTATATTTAAAGAAGCAGCAAAGCTAATTTTATATACATGGCAATGTTACACCCATTGTACCAATATACTTATAGCTAGTAGACAGAAGTTCAACTTTTTGTTGTAGACAACTGGTATGTGTTATTGAGTTACTGAATACTGAAGTAAGGTGGGTAGTATATGTAAGCATATGTGGTGAGAAAGTCTTGGCATTGTTAGGTTTAAATGCACAATGTTGTTTTGCAGTGCTAAACTTTTATAATACAAAATTATCTGAAGTCAAAATATGTTATATTATCTTCATTTTCAGATTTATTTAAGTATTTAATCCTAAGCACTCCACATACACTCGAGAGAAAATCAATAAAAAGTGATATATAAACAAAATTTATTGCAACTTTTGTAACATTAATCCAAACAAATTCACTCTAGAATTAACATAAATAGCACCATAAAAGCAATAACAAAAGTAAAACACAAAAATATACCCCATACAAATTGCAGTACAAGAAGGTATGTAACATACAGCACCCAGAGATATTAAACAACATTCCAATTCTCCCACAGTCAAACATAGTGACAGTCTAATAAACAGTCCATATTTCCAGAGACTAATAAATAGTCCATATTTTCAAGGTACCACATCTTTGATGTTGACCCATATCAATCTAGTTAGTTCCAGAAACAGCTGAAATACAATAAGATACATGAAATAAACTGCTGGTATAAAGAAAAGTGACAGCATAACTTTAATGTTCTCAGCCTGCTGTACTGTGGCCACAGGCCAGGACACAGCAGCAGAAGGTGGACTTTAATGGTTACTATCCAGTGAACCCAAACCCAGTTTATTAAACCAGAGATGCATATAGTCCTGAGTCTTACCTATTATAAAAATACAGAGACCATTAAAATGTTCAGAAACCACTAAACCATAAGTCACACACAGGCACGAAGCCAACCCACTGCAAAATGCAGGAACAATAATGCACTGGGCACACAATCAAAGTTACAAGGTTTCTAAAGCTAGTGAGTGAACAGAACAGCAGCAACAGGGAAAATGTTCAAAATTCGCAGTACATTAAATTGACATACTATGCATGATCTGAGATCGAGTTCTGTTTATGAAATGCAGTAACAACTTATTAATACAGCTGTGTAAAGGGCACCAGTAACACACTAGATTAACATCACTATTGCAAAGCTCATTGGCAAAGGATTAAGAAAATGCTAAATGATGATGAAATGATAATTACAAGACAGATACAGCACTGAATCCATAAACCTGCTCAGGGTTCAAATGCAAAGAAATAATATATAACTCTGACCAAAGATGTCCTAATGAGACACCTGCCACCATCTTGGACTTATTGTGATCTAAAGACCCAAGATATGTTATCAGATGAAACTGGTTGATAAAATTCTAGGATTCTGGGTTTAGCCTGCACTTAACTGTTCCTTGATCCCTTAACATTTACACTCTACATTGCTAAAGCATAACTGAAACTCAAAATGCTTGTAATTCAAAGATTCAATTATTCTAAATAAGGAAAGCAATATCTAGATCGCAGTTTAATTTTATTTTTAACCAGGTAAGTGAGCTGATCAAATATGGTTGCTTCTAATCTTCAATACATATATACCTTTGTGTGTGTGTGTGTGTGTGTGTGTGTGTGTGTGTGTGTGTGTGTGTGTGTGTGTGTGTGTGTGTGTGTGTGTCTGGCTCCACATGTGCGTTTTATACAGAGGCAAAACCTATACAAACACAAAGAGAACGTGCAAGCTCCACAAAGGCAGTAACTAGGTGTCAAGACTTAATCTTGGACACAAAATGTGTAAATATAATTAAATTACTGTGTCAGTCTGTTAAAACAGAGCAAGGGACTGGTTACATTTAATTTTACACATGTGAATACAAATACAGATGTTTTCCTTCACTTGCTGTAGAAAAATTGTTTCACCTAAAATTTAAGGAGAACATATGAACATGCCTCCTTCTGGTAAACTGATCAGCTGAGAAATTCTGTCAGATGTCATCCATTGTTGGTCTGTATCTACTTTGGCAACTTGTGCATTCACTGGATTCTAAGTCTTTGCTTACCTGGCTGTTTCTCTGCATAGTCAACTTCAGTTTCTGTTGTGTATTTGAAGTCTGAAGCACTGGCTGTGAATGCTCTATGACTAAGACATTCAAAGGACATTTAGAAAGTTTTTCTATAATTGTTATTAATTGGAATTTGGCATCTTGCCTGCATTTTGTCTCTACATCACATTTTTCTTATCTTAATGAAGTGTTTGATGGTTAATATCATTTCAGAAATGTTTGCGACACAGATAATGAGGGATACTTTCTGAAGGGATACACATTTAGCATTTTATCTTAGGAAGAGGTGCTACTTATGTTTTTTGTGAGTCTGGGAATTTCTTGAACCCTATTCCTTGTACTGTTTTCCTTCATGTAATAGCAAAGTGCAGTGCTCCTTTAGGTATCACTGCGCCATTTATGATGCATGGCTGCTTATGCCCCTATTGTTATGGTCGTGTTAAGCATCAATGTGCAGAACACATGTTGCAGAAACACAAGTGGATTACGTAACATATATATTTTCCTCACTGTGAAAGCTCCTGGCCATATGTCCTGCAGATATGAGCTCCTTATTTTTAATGTAGAGTTAGCAAAGTGCCATCATAAACCTCAGAAGCCATTTTATCAATGATTTGCTTGTCAGAAGTATGTTATGAATGCTACACCCTTGTCAAGTATACATGATGATGGAGTATGTATATGCACTCAGAGTATGGGAATGCATGACGGTCATTGCTGTAGTAGATGTAGCTTCACTAGTATAGTAACTATTCCATACCATATAAAAAATTGCTATACCTACAATAGCAATATCATTGGGTGTAAGAATATGTGTGGAGTAGGTATTTTGTTTTTTCCAAAAACATTTTTATTTTGTTTTCATTATAAACATACGCAAATGTACATATACCAAATACAATAAAACAATAACAAAACTATTTACAATATTTACATTCATCCATGATAAACAATCATTTTATCCATAAGAAGATATCAGCATTTGTTCAAAAGATTTTCCAATTTTTGCCATATTATTTTTATGAGTAATGTTATGAGTTCTATAACAAATGGTTTGCAGTTCTTTTTTACAAACAACTTTTGCTAAATTAATAAACTCTTTAAACGTCAAATCTTGTTTACTTTTCCAGTTCAAAGTAATAATCTTTCTGACAATTGCAAGAATTATCCAGAGTAACTGAATCTGAGATTTAGGTATTAAATTAGGTATAAGAACACTGAATAGGATTAGTGACTTAGAAATATGACAGTTTTCAGACCATAAAGCATTTAAAAAATATATGAAGTCTTTTCAGTATTGAACATTTCTACATTCAATGAACATGTGAACCCAGTTGGCCTCTAGTAATTCATCACATTTCCAACATCCCCTTTCACTGTTTTGGAGTATAAGATTTATTTTATGTGGAGTATAGAAACACGTATTCATAAATTTTTATGTATACAATCTCCAATATAATCATCAGATATTTGTTCTCCATTAATCTTTACATAGTAATTCCAAAAATCTGAGTCAAACTTTTGAGTGCTGTCTCTTAGTATCTTATAGATAGGTGAGATACTTAATTTTTGATTATCTTTCTTTTCAAGGCACCTAATAAAAAGCTGAATCAAACTAGGTATAGATCCAGTCTCTAGGTTGATTGATACTCTCATTTTGTTTTCTATAAACTGCTGTAATGAGTGTATAAACAACCAACTGTCTTGACTATTATCAAAGCTACATAAAAGAGTGTTTAGTGTTTTAATACTCTTATTTTCAATAATCTGATGCCAGAATATCAAGTTATTTTCCTTTAAAATTTTTGCATCGCATTAATGTTGAAAGAAACTAGGCAATCAGGGGAGTATGCTATAGGGAATATAAGAAATAAAAATTGTTTAATGCTGTAATTACAATCAATTATATTTTAAAGTTATTAAATATTTTATTAATGTCATAAGAAAAATTATCAAACTTCTTATTAAATAAACAAAATTCACGTAGAAGCCAATGAACTCTACTTATTCCATATTGTTCCTTAAACTGATTTTCTATAGTTCTGATATCAGTTATATGAATATCATGTATTGTTTCCCAGCCAGATATATAGGTAGATTTGATCCAATGCAATATTACATTAATTATAACTGATTTGGAATAAAGATCCAAGCTAGGGAATGCTACCCCATTACTGTTCCAAGCTCTAATGTGTCATTTATATGCAATCCTAGGTTTTAAGGAGAACCATAAAAATTTAAGTAGCATGGAATCTAATTTTTTAAATAGGTTTTTGGGAGGGGTAGTATCAATGACTGTATATAAAACAAAATTTTAGGTAAATTCGTCATTCAAATTAAAGAGAGCCTATCCTCCATTGTGGAGAACATTTTATTCCATCTTTTGATTAGTTCACTACTGGTGGATATTAAATTATTGTAGTTTAGTTTAACAGACTATTCCCATGTACTCTTTATACTGACACCCAAATATTCTAATACATCATTCTTCCAATTAAACAGGCTTTTCTCTCTTAGATTTTTATTGATCTTTTTGTTAATTAGTAATGTTTTGTATTTATTATGATTAAATTTAAGCCCTGAAATTCTTTCAAACTTGCTTAAGGTATTTATAACGTCATGCAAAGAGCCATCAATATCACCCAACATTAACAACGTATCATCAGCAAATAACTGCATCTTAGGACAATAGTCCTTATTAATTTGAAAGCCTTTGATATTTTGCTTGTTTCTGATATATGTAGAAAAAGGTTCCACTGAAAGAGCAAACGATAATGGTGACAAAGAACAACCTTGTCTAGTTCCCTTGAGGATTTCCAGTGGTGAGGATAGACATGATCCAATTTTCATATAAGCTTGTGCCCCACTATAAATTTTCATTAATAAGTTGACAAAATCTGAGGAGAATTCAAAACCAATCAAAATTCTTTGTAGATAAGACCAACTAGTAAAATCAAAAGCTTTTTCTAGTAAGTTTTTTTTTGTTTTGTTTTTTTTTCTTTTTTGTTTTTGTATTTGCATGTTATGTCTATTAATGATAGTAATTTAATTATGTTATCTTGCACTTTTCTATGAAGAATGAACCCTGTCTGATCATTATGTATTAGATTAGGTAATATCTTCTTTATCCTATTAGTTAATATCACCATGAAAATGTTATAATTAGTGTTTAGTAATGAAATTTGCCTATATGAATCACAAGATTTTGGGGTCCTTACCTTATTTTAATATGGAGGAGATAACTGAGTATTTCCATGATGGGGGTGTTATACATTTTTGCTTAACCATAGTAAAGGTGCTCGTCATTTTCTTTATTATATATTCAGGAAAAATCTTATATAGTTCAGGAATTATTCCATCCAGTCCTGGAGCTTTATTATCTTTTACATTTTTATTTGCTCTTTCACTTCCATTAGTGTTACTTGTTTATTTAATATGTTATTTTGTTGCATTGACACCTTAGTAGTTATATTTTATTGAATAAAAGTATTTATTACATTATCTGTCTCCAAACGTGGTGTGTCATTATTTATATCTTTATAGCAGTTTTTGGGCACTTCTAATATGCCCATTAAGTTAGATGTACTCTTAACTGAACCATCACTTTTATATTTAATCTCATTAATAAGATTTTGATTGTTTATTTTTTTTTTTTTTTTGGATCTTACCACTAATTTATGTAGATATTTGGGATTTACAGCATAAGATTGTAATTTCAATTTTTCCAGGTGTATGACTACATTATGATTCAGATCTTCTAAGTATTTTTGATTTAATTTAGCAATTTCATTATGTGCTACTTTGTTATTTGGTTTTGCATCCATTTTTATCTTGTCTATGTTTTTTAGTAAGTCTAAAAGTTCTTTATCCAACTCTTTCCTTTTTTAAAGGTACCAACATTTTATTCTACCATATATATATATAAACTTTAAAGGTGTCCCATAGTATAGTATCAGTCACTTCACCATTATCATTTCTTTCCATAACATGTCTATTTCTTTCATTATCCATTCCCTAAAGTCTTTTAACTTAGATATGTAAGCAGGATTTCTCTTTAGAAATCTTAAATCATCTGTATGCATAGTTAATGTAAAGTTTATAGCATTATGGTCTGAAAGTGGACAAGTCATTATAGATACGTCACTTATATCTTATTTGATACAAAGACCATATCAATGTTTGTTTGTGTACCAAACTGATATGAATAGTGAGTATAGAATATGGAATAATGTTCTCTTAGACCATGTATATCTTTAAGGTTCATCTGGTTTGTAAACTCATTTAACTTCTTGGCTTGAGATGTTAGTTTTATTTTACAATTTTTAGAAGTATCATTGCCTGATAATAGGCAGCTAAAATCACCTGTTGCTATAATTTCCTCTTTTGCAGTTAAAGTAATCAGGTCCAGATATTTGCCAACATATTTAGTGCACAGCCCTGGTATGCAGTATATATTAATCAAAGTATAATAGTTCCTATTGATTTCCAAAATAACCATGCTAGCATCCCATCCTTATCTGAAATTGTATCTATAATTATTGGTATAGTATAAGTATTTTTCCATAGAATAAGAGTACCCCTTCTCTTAGTCTTAAAACATGAATCAGCCAGAATTGTATTGCCATTGAATGAGTATTTTTTAGATCTTTTTTAATAGATGGGTGTCCTGTAAAAAGATGATCTGGGCTTTATGCATTTTGATATGTTTAAGCAAACCAGCTCTTTTGACAATATTGTTCAAACCATTAATATTTAATGATAAACATTTATAAGCCATTGACTATAATGTGTATGTTATTACTAACTGAAAGACCTTTCTTCCGTGTTCACTTGAAATCTACTGAAAATGTACTTATCCTGGATGCATAACATGTATTAAGCACTACTTTCAAAAACCCCAAACTATTTACAAACACATACATGAAACATAAAGTTTCTGGTTAAGTTAAAAACTTAACTAAACCATCCATCCACCACCTCTCCAATATCAAAAGACACAAATTATCCATCTCTGCTTAGAATATAGTATAAAAACAACAAAGAAAAGCATTATGAAAGCAACTAAAGAAATCTGAATCCATAAAATATACATTAGAATGAGAGTGTCTAATATATCTGAAGCTATATGAATATGTCATATATGATATAGCACCTATAATACATAGATATGCCAGAAATACACATCAGATCAAAGTATGTATAAATATTAGAAGCTGAAGGTTAAGAAGATTGTCAATATTTCAAAGAAACATCAGATGATTTAACCATTTTATCAGTCATCTATATAACATTTTTCATGTAAGGATCTGTTGAACATATATTTTTTATTTTATTTATTTAAAATTTGTTGACCGGGAAAGTCGGACTAGGTTCCACAGATCCTGTTTTCAGTGGAGGCCCAGGGAGAAACGGTCCAAGAAGCATGTCTTTAGAATGTGGGAGGAAATCCATGCGAATGCAGGGAGAACATGCAAACTCCACCCAGAAGGCAACCCAGCCGAGAATTGAACAAGAGAACCTCTTACTGTGAGGCGACAGCATTAACCACTGCACCACTGCACCGCCCGATTTTATATATACATATATATATATATATATATATATATATAAACACTTATTACAACATAACTATTATATTTTGCAATTATACACATATTACTCATATGTATTAACAATATCTATGTTGACATCTTTCATTAGGAAGGGGGAGAGAGAGAGAAAAAAGGGGTTTTCACAACCCTCTGTTTACTTACTAAAGGTTTAGTTATATAACATAAGCCTGATGTTAATACGCATAATGAGTTTTCTAACGCAGCTCCTAGTTCACTTGATGTCATTTAGTTACTAATAGTGTCAATGAATCTGTAGAATCTATCCATTTATAAGAGAACATATGCATTTTCAAAGGAGTTAAACACTTTTATCAGAACTAATTATTCATCATTTAAAGTATCTAGTGAAGGATAACAGAATTTCAAGAGAAAATAATTCTAAACACAACCATTTAACAAGTTTAAAAGGTCAAATTATGTCATCACTGCAGCTTCATAAACTTGTTAAAAAGTATCTGAATAGGCTCATGCACAACAGAAGTTGTCTCTAGTGAAGAAAAAAGCATTTGCGGTGTAACATTCAGATCTTGAAGCTTTTAATATTTATGGAAAGAAAAAAAAAAAAAAAAAAACAGCACTCAAACTGCCTTGTCAGTGCATGTCATGAATCTCCACTATGAGAATAGTCACACAGACTACCAGGTTCCTCACAAAACTTCAACATCATGAAAAAATTAACCATTTCATATGAAAACAGCTATTTAGAAGCAACAACAGCTGCCTCAAATCAGAAATCATATTATAACATTTCAGTCATTTACCCACCAGCCAGAGAGAGAGAGAAAAAAGTGAACCTAGTATAGATATATATATATATATATATATATATATATATATATATATCTTATATTTAGATATCTATAAAACACCATTAATGTACTGTATTAATGTTTAAATGTATCTAAACAAAGAGTCTAAAATATCTAGTTAGAAACACTAATCAGAAACACCTTGTTACCCCACCACTGACTCACTAGAAAAAATGTACTTTGGTATTAAGTCAAATTACACTATTACTGAAGAATTAGATGACATACCTCATTTGTAGTTATTTAAAAGGGAAAAGTATGTAAAGTACTTATAATGGGGGAAAGAGAGAACATGAACATATAACAAAAAAAGAATAGGAAGAAAGAAGAGCGAGAGAGAGAGAGAGAAAGAGAGAGACAAAGTTATTTAAATGCTTAGTACTAAATATAATTAGAAGAAGTAGATATAGAAAGGAAAAGAGAAAGTTAATAATAAAAATGATTCACATTACCTTACAGCATACAGACTTTCCAGAATCAAATATATTATGATTCATAAAACATAGCATTTAAAATTAGAAGGAATTTATTCATTTGCCCTTTAGTTCCTTAGTTGTGCTTGCTCCATCCTTCACAGACCATCCATTTGTTGTTGCCTGTCTCTTCAAACTCTGGGATGACCATTCCATTTCTTCTATGTATGACAGTATTTTCTTCTTTTGGATAAATTCTACTGCTTCTTGTATGGAATCAAAGATCTTCACTCCTTTTAGCAAGGTGATTTTTATTCTTGCAGGAAAAAGAATTTGAGCTTTAATATGGGCTTGTTCAAGGACTTAATTAGAGGAACACACTCCTTTCTTCTGGATATGACTGCAGAAGTGTAGTCATTGTCAAAATGAATAACTTTTTCACCCATCTTGATAGGGGAATTAGTCCAAGCTGATTTCAGCACTAAGTCATTGTCTTGCAAGGAAAGAAATCTAACTATTATAGACCTGGGGTTAGATGAACTCAGAGATGAAGCTGGATTTGCGAGGGACTGATGAGCCCTCTCAATTCCAAAAGGGAGGGATTCAGGCATGTTTAGTAATGATGAAAACCAGTTATTGAGGAACTGAGTCATTTTAGCACCCTCTTCTTTCTCAGTAATTCCATATATTCTTATGTTATTCCTCCTTGATCTACTTTCAAGGTCTTCCAGTTTCTCAATCATCTTGGTGTTTTGTTTCAAAAGAAATTTATTTTGATGTTCATGTTCTGTCACACTAGTATCTAGGTCAGTTACTGCTTCCTCTAAGGCAAGAATCTGTTCAGATTATTTTTTTACTATTCCATTTAGAAGTTCCAGTTGTTTACTGCATTCTTGTTTGATAATATCCATTTTGTTTCAAATTTGTCCATTTTCAGTGACAGTTCTTGGATGTTTGTTGTTATAAGATGTAGTTCTTTCCTCACTGCACTCTCCTGGTGTGGGTTCTTCACGTTGCTCATCTTGAGATCTCCAGCAGAAAACTTCTTGACAGGAATAATTAAAAAATTCTCTTGACTGTGTATTAATTTTTAGAAAATAATAGAGTATATGATAATCTAACTTTTAGTATACTTTTAGTTAGATTTTTATAAAAATTAAAGTATATTTCCTATCAGGATATTAAAATCTAAGTAGAGCTATGGATTTCTGCTGCTATCAAACTGGCATCTTGGTCATGCCCCCTGGAGTAGGTATTTTGCATATAAAGAGTATCCCTGGGATTCATGAAGCTTTCACGAGGCGCCAGAGTAGCGTTGGCGATCTAACATCAAATATGGCCACCGAGCGATTCAGATAGGAGCTGTTTCCACGTGCACTTCCAGCGTATGCCAGACCTGCGCAGCTCCCGGTGCATGTATGCTAATTACCCCATGTGCAGTAGTGTAGCATGCAAATGAAGGTATAGAGTGATTCATGAAGTGGTGCAGGCGTAGCGTAAGCATGAAGAAATGTAAACCAAAAAAAAAGTTTACATTTTTTCAAACATAAAATTGGAGCCATGAAAGTGGACCAAACTTACGTATTATAATGTTAATATATGCCAGTGGCTAAATATATAGCCAATGGCATAAAAAAACATGCACAACACATAAAAAATAACATTTAATGTCATGGCCACACTAACGCAAAGTAAAATTGCAGTGCATTGGTGCGCAAACGGGATCACAATGAAAATATATTTCGATGTCATAAAACTACAATGTAACACAATTCATGAATTCCCCATCATAGTCAATGGCATGCATGCTACACCACAACCATGGCACAAGGGTTGCTACAGGTCTGTGACAGTGTTCTGCACAGTAACTAGGAATTAATAGTCAAGGCCATACAAATGAGTCAAGTAATACTGAATCCCAAACTCCCCGCCAGTGTAAGGATGCACCACACAACGTAGCAGTACAACACCAAGGTGTGGCCTGGAGGTAAACATGACATCATGGGAGGGGTGTGCCACCGTAGCTATAATCACATTGGTGCATTGCTAATCCGGGTTGCCTGTTGCTAA
The DNA here is from genome assembly GCF_019279795.1 of Protopterus annectens. Classification (NCBI taxonomy): domain Eukaryota; kingdom Metazoa; phylum Chordata; order Ceratodontiformes; family Protopteridae; genus Protopterus; species Protopterus annectens. The sequence continues at coordinate 222,732,062 of NC_056734.1, read as the reverse complement.
GCAAAGCCACAGGATAGGGGTGTAGTAGTAACCATAGTTTTGCTTAGCTGAGAGCATACAAGGTAACCAAAAGTGCATGTGAACGTGGATGAAAACGTGCTCGAAACCCAGTAAATGGCTGTGCGCGGCGTGCACCATAGCTAAAACAGGAAGGATATGGGAAGACAATAAGGAAATGCTGCAGCATGGTAATTGGAGTACAAATGAGTAATTAACACCTAGGAACTCACAGTGGGCCATTGACAGCAGCTAACAAGGCTGCTAGCAGCTACCTGCAGAACAGGAAAGGGGAGGTGTCGTACTGCAAAGAAAAGAGAACTGTCATAGCAGAACAAAGCAAACTTGCAGTAGATCAGCTACATAACACATTTCACAACACAATCCTGGGTTGTGAAAGTACAAAACAAGAAAGCAGGCAGCTGGATGCATGCCTGACAATGGGAGGGGAATCTGGTTGAAAAGTGAAGTAAAGGGCAATAGATGAATCATGGCAGCCAAGCTTAAGTCAACACCAAAGGCCCCACAATAGCAGTACCTGCTGTAAAACCCATAATTAAGATACCCCGCAGCTGGAATTGCACATACACACCCAATTACACCAGCATCATCCATTGCAAAATAGTATAAGGTGTGAAAGCCCCACACACACACTTGTGTATTCCCAGACACTCTGCACCATTAGTGTATACAGACAGGGAACTTTTAATATGTACATGTTAGGGGCTGCCATAGCTTTGATTCACCATCATGTATTGGAGACTGACGGTGGTGTGGAGGACGATGCTAACAACCATCTCAGGCATTGGAGGAGGAGAAGAGTGTTCAGACCCAGGGTAACCTACCAGGGCTACATGATCTGGAGATAGTAGAGCATTACAGGGTGGACAGGGACACCATACATCAACTTGTTGAGCTGTGCCAGCCACACCTCAGAGCCAGAAATAACAGAGGGGAACCCATCCCAGTGGACACGAAGGTATGTGTAAGCTTGAGAATACTAGCCACAGGTACCTTTCAAAGGCCAACTGGGGATATCATGGGGATCTCACAGGCATCAGCATCCAGGGTACTCTTCCAGCTCCTGAATCCATGTTACTACATGCCACTGAGCACATATACTTCCTCCAAATGCAGGAGGAGTTGATCAGCAATATGCATCTCTTCCATTGTGTGGCAGACTACCCAGAGGTACTAGGTGCAATAGACTGCATGCACATACACATCAAGACACCACCCGCTGAACAGGGTAGGCACTACATAAACTGCAAGGGATACCCCTCCATCAACTGCCAGGTCATGTGCAATGCCCAGAGCATTATCATGGATGTGTGTGCTGGCAGCCCTGGAAGCTATCGCGACTCCCACATCTGGCATGCCTCACAGCTGTATCAGGTATTTGCCAGGGGGGACATCCTATATGGCCACCTGGTGAGGGATGCTGGCTATGCACTGGAACTGTGGATGATGACTCCCATCAGAAATGCACACACAGCCACACAAGAACACCATAATGAGGCACACGCAGAAACCAGAATCATCATAGAGCACGTGTTTGGGATACTGAAATCATGGTTCCGTTGCTTGGACATATCTGGTGGAGCCCTGCAGTTCTGTTCAGGCACGTGTGCCCACATCTTCATAGTATGTGACATGCTACACAGTATGATCCTGCGGAAACAGCTGCAGAATGGACAGAATGGTGAAGGCCCTCACAGCCCACCACCATTACCAACGGCCCCACAGGCACAGAGGGACTCAGACCATGAACACCCTGTGCCAGCCCCAGTAGGCAGATGGAGGTGTGCCCAGTATGCCCATGCCTTGGCAAAGAGGGAACGTATAGCACACACACGGACAAGTGTAGGCACTTATGGACTGACACCCTTCTCCATCTGCACACACAGCAAACATGGATGGCACACACACACGACCACCTGTAAATTGTCATGTATAGGTGGTCTACTGCGTGCATCCTACATAAGTAGCCCTCAACTATTGTACATACAACTGCCACTGGCACAAGGTAAGTCAATACCCGAACAGTAAATTAAGCTATCAGCATGTGTCCATACTGTATGTATAGGTTCATAGATACATAGGTAGGTACATGCCTAACTGCCCGAGGCCACTCATAAGCATAGCCAAAAAGTGTCTGCTGTCACCACCCAATTGATTAACTAACTCTCCCTCTGTAGAGCAGAGCCAATTACAGGATCCCTGGGGTGTATCCACTGTTCCCCACCCACTCTGCAAGGATTCCCTGGAGTGTTAGTGAGGGGTTTCATATAATATAATCAGGGATGTAGTTCCAAATAATGGGAGTACCCATGACAGGAATTTTTTCAGATGATTTACATGTTATATAGTATACCTTAATCACAGCTTGCATATATAGGTAGTATTCCACAGAATAATAAACATTTGGAACACACAACCGCTGAAATGTGCGTTAATCACCCTTGCACTACCAGTGCCTGCTCTTAGAGGTAAAATTACCACTGCCAGGATTAGAACACGCAACCATGTACACAATCTTCACAATAACCTACCACTAAGCTACCTGATATGTACCAAAGTCAGTTGTGTATACTGACAGGTTAAAACACAAAAAGTAGGAATGTGTGCAAAAAGGACAAACCGGCATGTACACAATGAAAGGTGTATGCTATACATATATATATATATATATATATATATATATATATATATATATCTTATATATAAATCAACATATATATATATATATATATATATATATATATATATATATATAGAGAGAGAGAGAGGGAGAGAGAGAGATATATGTTGATATATGGGGATATACATATATATGTAGATATATAGATATGTTAACAACATCTACATAACCATGGAGGTACATATAAATGGGATACCTACCACATACCGACTGCTTGAAATACCGACGCGCGTAATCATGAGGCTTAAAGTCAGAAAGACCACAGTACCGAAACACCAGAAGCTCAAGGTTTAAAATCCCGATGTTAAGGGACATTTAGTCAGTGCTTCTGGTGTTGCGGTTCAGGTAGATTACTGTGTGTAAGTGTGTTTCTGAGGGCTGTAGTGTGTGTAAGTGTGTGTTCTGAGTGTGGTGTGTGTTCCTAGGGGACTGTAATGTGTGGGTTTGTTTTGTGCATCTGTTTGTGCAGTCTAGGAGGTAGAATATTAAAGTACGTGGGTGTAGGGGGTGCAGACACCCACATGGGGGGTGTAGGGGGGCTTGCCCACCTGCTCATACGTAGTGTAGGATGTTTTGTTTGGATGTGGTGGGTAGCAGTGTGTCTGTGTGTGCGTGTGTGTGTTCCATGTCTGTGTTACTTTTGTGAGTTAATATCGCTGTCGGTAATGTGGGGTATGGGAGTCTGGGCCCGGTACTGTGGGCAACGGAATTGTGTGGTTTCAGGATTCTGTAGGTATCCCGTATACAGCGGTTTAAGTGTTCATATATGAGTATAACATGGACTATAGCAATCACACATTCCGCCACGACCAAACTTGTGAACAAAGGATATGGAGAGTATATGCCTATACACTATTACAAATATGTGCTATGGACATGAGCCAATGATAGGGTTACCATCTGTCCCACTTTGCAAGCGACAGTCCCTCTTTGGGCAGTTGTGTCCTGACCAAAAATATTAAATGTGGCAAATGTCCTGAGATTGTAGGACAAAATTATGTCCCATATGTAATGTAATAGTTGCATACAATAGTTCTTTCTGTATCTAAAATACCTACATGTTACAAGAAACAGGATAAGCAACTAAACTGCTACAAGAATAAGCTTATATTTAGGCAAAAAAGGAAAGTTCTATCCCTTGTACAGACCGAGGGTTTGTGTTGGCCTGTAAAATTTGATGTGTGTCCCAAAAATATCCCACTATGGCCATTTGAAAAGGAGGCAACCCTAGCCAAAGAGGGTCAGTCACCAACACAACTCCAATGATTGCAAATACCTATGACAGAAATACAAAGCTTTCATGTAGCAACACTTTATTACATTCCGATGTATTGGCGAAAGGATTCAAGGACTAACATCACCTGCATGCTATACAGGAACCAATTATAAAATGAATCAAAACACTGCACGCTGATTGGCCAGAGGTGTGGGTTATTGCTATAATAGTGCCTTAATGAATCAGCCTGCTATTACCATAGTATTAGTCCACTAAAGGATAGGTGTTCAAATAGGGAAGGAACCCTCACGCACATATCAATTATGTATAAAAGCAGTTCCAACACACCTGCATCTGCTATGTACACCCACCATCACCCCCACACTCAAACAAATTACAATACAAACTGTAATAACATCACAAATCATTCACTCGTTGTACGACATCTGCAGAAGCCTTAACATACCTTGTCAGAGACACACTAACATGGCCCTATGTGAAATAGTTGCTGTTATACAATGGAACGGCTGCTGATGTTACAGGGTTTGTTTGCACTAATCCCATTTCAGAGGGTTGTGTGTACATCAGGAAGTGTTACCAATTACTGATTAACAGCACAGTATGATACACATGTACACCAAACCAAGGATGTCTGGTGAGCACACTGTAAACCACCTAACAGTTCATGCATAGCCATACAGCCTTGAGCTGCCCAAACATCCTTGCCAGACTGAATCATCTGCAGAAGTATTAGGTACAAACAAACCCTGCATAAGTAGCAATGTTCTGAAATACAACAGCTGTACTCACATGTAGAACAACAACTTCTAGCCATTACACAAAATCCATGAGAGTCATGAAGCTAATATATCTCTGTCTGTCTCCATATAGCTGTTGAAATACATCACAAACAACACATCCAGGCCATCTTCCTCGAAAGTAAGGCAAACGGACAACGCCCAAGTGGAGTACTCAATTATACACCACTGTTGCCATGGCATTGGCTAATGGAGTAGCTGCACAGCTGATGTGCATCTAATTAACTACTTTGGAACACCAATTGGTGGTCAGGATAGCACATGTTACCGATATTTAACTATAAAAGGATGGCTTATCACACATTCAAACCATCTGTATATACCAGCAGAACATTACAAAGAAGATTGAAACACAAACTGAAAAGGATTGAATTAACAGTCAACGACACATTGGGTTACTAATAAGGTATGTAGACCACTCGGTATGTCTGTGTATGTAGTACCTGTTCTGTAATATTTAAAGTGCACGCAATCCATATAGTGGAAACAGTTATCTTGTAGTAACGTATTGTTGAGCATAATAATGCTTGTAGTATTTATGTGTGTACTGCTGTAGGTCACAAGGCAAACACCGCATACACCACAAGGGATGCTATATAAGGGGTTTGAACCCAAATATTCCTCACCAGCCGCTGTCAGTGGCATGGCTGGTCCAACAAGTATGTGCTATAACAGGGGATAGTATATGTTGATATATTGTAACAGTAGGCATATATGGGTGTATTACTGAGAATAACATGTTGAAGGTTGGCCCACTGTGCAATTGTGATTTGCATTGTGGGATATTGTGCCAATAACTGTGTAATGTACAGTATTGTATGGAGACATGTATTACAAGTTACATAGCATTACTGTTATGTTAGGCAAACATTAGTTATGTCTGTTGGCAATTACAATACACATTAACAGGATACATATGACTTGCAGTCACCTGACAGTTTATTAGCATGAAAGCAAAGTAAAATGGAAGACCTAGTTAACTATCCATGCACATAATACATGAAATAAGTGCAAAGGTAGGTACTAGGCTGTCTGCCCAAGGGTATTTATAAGCCTAGCTAGAGAGTGCTGGCTTTCACCACCCCTTAGGTTAGTTCCCTGTGCCTCTGAATGGCAGAGCCATTAGTTATCTGTGCCTCTGTCCAGCAGAGCCACTGCAGTGATCCCCGGGGTACATGTCTGTCTCCCATCCACCCGTCAAGGTTTCCCTTGAAGAGTGCTAGTGAGGGTCCCTGCCTGATGTACATTGGAATCATGTTCCAAAGCATGGGGAGTCTCTGGGTCAGGAATCTATCTGTACAGCACGTCATAGTCATCATTGTGGTTAGGTGTATATCCCTAGAGCACGTGGCTCTCAGGGGCTTCTGTTTAGGTGGAGCATATCCAGCAATACTGCGTTGGACATGGGCCTTGTATGTCAAGCAGAGATCACCTGTGAGTATGTGGTATGCAACCGAGTACAGCTGGAGTTTCTTAGGTTGGGCTGCATAGGTCATCTGTTTGAGGTCAGTAATCCTCTTGGTGTGGTACTGTTGTGGTTTTCCAAGTTGTTGCAGTTGTCTTGTAAGGTACATCCCAAATGGGGTGTTGTATCCTTTAATCGGTCTAATAAGTCATGAGCAGAGAGATACAATGGCCTCCTTTGTTCTGGATGCGAACCCATTAGAGATTAGGGGGACCACGTAGAAGGATATTCTAACCACCTTGTCATTATGGGTATCAAAGGAGAGATTGCTATCTACTGGGGTTCCCAGATCCCTTATTACCTTTTCTGTATGTGGGGGAATAGCACCTATGTGGTAGTCCATGGGTAATTAGTAATATCCAAAGGGGATGACTATGCACTTTTTGGCATTCAGCTTGATGCCATGATATTGACACCAGGTATCCATCTCAGTGCGACCCTTCGGGAGGGTGTCTGTATCAGCTGGGGAAAAAATTATGGCCCCTAGTTTGCAGTCATCTGCAAACCTTTTCAGCCAAAGCCCTCCTGTGCTTGCCTGTATGTCAGAGAAGTATATACCGAACATGAGGCGTCCTAGGACTGAGCCCTGGGGGATGCCACTTGTAACTGGTATACAGTCGGACCAAGGGTATGCAACTCCCACTGTATGGGTTCTGTCAGTCAGCCACTTTGCAAACCATCACATGACATAGGGATTAATGTTCAGGTGGATGGGTATGTCAATAATACCAGAATGGGGAATGGTGTTGAAAGCCTTTGAGAGATCATGGTAGGCTGTGTGGACCTCCTTACCCTCATCTAATGCTTTGGTAACTGTCTCTAAGAAGTCCACCAGGTTTAAGAGGCATGGTCTGCCCTTAACAAAGCCAAACTGGGAGGGGTCAAAGGTTTAGAGGTACCCAATGTCTCTGTGACTGAGATCCATGATGATGTGTTCTATAGCCTTGCAGACCAGGCTAGTCAGGCCTATAGGGCAATAGGTCCCGTGGTCCGTTGTAGCACCACCTTTGTGGAGTGGGATAACTGTTGCTGTGTGCCATTCAGGGGGCACAAAGCCCAATGTGAGGCTATTATTGAACATGGTGCATAAATGGGGAGCCAGTATATTCCGAAGTTCGTGTAAAACACAGCCTGGGATGTTGTCCGGTCCCATGGATGCTGTGATATTGGCTTTAGAGTGTGCAGCTTTTACCTGCGTAGTTGTGATTACAGAGACTCTGCACTCTTCCTGTATAGATATGGGCCCTTTGGGGGGTGATGGGGGGGAAAGGTAGCACTGAACCTATCTGCCAGGATGTTGGCAATATCAGTTGGTTCTGTAATGTCCATGTCTTTGTGCTGTAACTCAGAGCAGATCTGGGTGTTGACATTGAGATATTTGACATAGCTATAAAATGCTTTGTGGTTGTCACTGGAATTATTGGCTGTTTTGTTTCCATAGCTAGCTTTAGAGGATCTTATAAGGGACCTTAACTTCTTACTGAGGCTGACCAGGGAGCACCTCCATGCATGGGATTGTACTCTCTTTTGCAACAGTGTCTTCCTTCTGTTGTACAGTTTGTTTATGGCAGGGGACCACCAGATTGTCTTCCTTAATTAGGAGTATAGCGTCTTGGTTCTGTTTGGGATAGCACAATCCATGCACTCGTGTAAGTGCTTATAGAGTGCATTTGTGTAGGATTCAGCAGTTGTAACAGTATTGTCCATCTGCATGGTTGTCATGAAGTTCACCATGTCTGTCTTAAGAAGAATGAAGTTGGCTTTGTAGACATATTATACTGTGGTTGCCTTAATGGGGGATGGGGGCAGGATGTGGATATCAAGGGTGTTCAGCTTATGGTCGGATCGGACCAACGAGGAGTTGACTTCAGGTGTGGAACACCGGTCAATCATGTTGGTAATGCCTAGGTCTAGGATACTGTTGCCCATGGTGGGTGTGTGGATATGTTGATCCAGGGCATTGGTGTTTATGAATTCCAGAAAGTGTTGAGCTAATTCGTTGGTACACGAGTAGTTTTCCCAGTTAATGGTGGGGTAGATTCAGTGAGACTATGTGATGAGTGTGGTGTGGTGCGAAAGTTTACCTTCTCCACATGACTGTTAAGGTCAGTCTTGGTTGGAGAGAGCTTTACCTCCAGTTTGGCTAAATAAGTGCATCTCTCACAGGTTGTAGTTTTGGGTGATAGGCAGAGAGGGTTGTCTGTGTACATGAGGCAATGTCTACATTGCCTCAAGATGTCCAGATTCATCAGATAGACAGGAGAGAACACTGGCAGCTGACCCTTGGACATGCCTGCATATAAAACTAATTTCCCCTAGATAAGTGAAGAAAGTGAGTACAAGGGTTATTTTACTCTAAGCAAGTGAGAAAAGTATGTACAAAACCTGTTTACCTCTGCAAACAATTACAGTTAACTTTGAGTATGTGTCTACCTGTTTGAGCCAATATTCATTTTCCCCTGGAGAGCACTCTGCTTTGGCTGTAAGCAGCCCCCCCCCACCACACACACACACACACACACACACACATACATACACACACACACACACACACACACACACACACACACACACACACACACACACACACACACACACACACACACACACACCTTCCACTTTCCCTTATTCCCTTCTGTTAGCAAATAGTATCCATAACTGATCAATACTGTATGTTTGTTAATTTAAACTATGACCACAGTAGCCTACTGATACAAGGTTATCCTGTTTTTCCACCTGAGAAATTAAGAAATGACTTCCAGTTTCAGAGCAGTCCTTGGTCAATTGTGATTGTTTCTTAACACATACTTGTCTTTGCTTTGTGATTGTTTCCAGCCCCTCATACAAGAACCTAACAGGGTCTCTACCGCTTTGCTCCCCCCTGCCCCTATTCCCTCCCACCCCCAGTGGTCCCAACTTTATTGCACTCAAACCCCTCCCATCTTTCCAATAGCCAACCACAGCTCTAACCCAACACTACCTCCTCCATCTTCCCTCTGTCACACCTCCTCAACTAACATGTACAAGCATACCTTTCCTTTGCTCACTGCATGCACTCTCCTTGCATATCTTACATCCTACCAAAGCTCCATCATTCCCCCACTCAACCACTACCACTGTACTACTACTCACACCACCACTCATGTCTCACCCATACTCAGCTCCCCTCCCACCAGCTCAAGAACCATCCCTATGCACCCCCCACATATTCTACCAACTAAATTACTCAAACGTAAAGCATCCCTACAACTTAACATAGTAACCCTCCCACCATACCTATTACCCACAGAGCACAATCATAAAGTTTCCCTTATAAACAAACACATTCAAAAACTGAGAAAACCAATAATCTCATGCATATCAAAACTAGCCCTAAGTGGAGACATCCACCCCAACCCTGGCCCTACTATCTCCAACCCCAATCCTCATAATCAGACTAGAAACCACAACTTTTCCCATATTACAGCCAATAGAAAGACAAGTGACTTCCTTCTACTAAGCCTAAATATTAGAAGTATATCCAACAAAGTCCATGAACTCCATGCCACCATAGACTTGTACTCCCCAGATATAGTCATCCTGACAGAAACCTGGCTAAAACCTCACATTACCAGTGAGAAAATACTCCCTACAGGTTACGGCATACTAAGAGTAGACCGGCTAAACAAAAAAGGAGGTGGTGTAGCTATAATATTTAAACAGCATCTAAACATCCAGATCTTAAAATCATCAGCTCCACAAATAGGCAATGAAGAAATAATATATACCAACCTCAAAATTAACCAAAACAAAACCATCAACATAATTGGATGCTACTTCCCACCAGGCCAAAACATCCCTCCACTAGAAAACCTCCTCAGCTGGTCTACCCACCATCTCCCCAAGAAACTATCATCTTAGGTGATTTCAATATTGACTGGCAATCCTGTTCTGGCAACAATCCAACCCATCATGTACACCTTCATGGCTTCACCCAACTAGTCCAGTCACCAACAAGGATAAATAAAAACTCCAGCAAGCACACTACCCTGGATTGGATACTAGTCAGTAAGAGCCCCCAGTCATATATAACAGGCTGCTTATCAGATAGCCTCAGTGATCACTCCCCAACATTCCTACTCAAAAAATACCTATACCAAGCTAAACCTGTCATCTATCGTCAAATACGTAAAAAAATAAACTTTAACCCACTCACATTCATCTCATCTCTCAAAGAATGTAACTGGCATGCTCTAAAGTATCTCAGTCTAGATGACGCAGTTGAATTTTTTAATACTACCTTCCTAAACATCCTTAATTACCATACCCCCATAAGATTTTCCATAACCAAAGCACAACCCTCCCCATGGCTACAGAAAACCACTAAGTCAGAAATGAAAAACAGGGATAAAGCCTGGGAGCACTGGCACAAAACCAAAACCCGCTCAGCTAGACAGAAATTCCTAGAACTATGCAATAGAGTCAAAAAGCTAATAAAACAGGACAAATTCCAATACTACCAGTCTGCCCTAGACTCCTCACAACACAGCCCGAAATAATTCTGGTCCTCCATAAACTCCATCCTCCACCCAGGTAAAGTCAGTACCCCTCCTCCTAACATCCCTCACTCCTCAGAAAATATTGCTACCTCATTCAACACACACTTCACCCAAACCATACTATCACTAGCTAAACAACACAACCCCCCCTCCCCTCCAACCCACACCATCAACTAGTAATCTCCCCACTGCCTTCTCTTTTTCTCCTGTACCTACCTCCAACATAAAAAAACTCTTAACTAAACTTAAACCCACCAAATTAGCAGCGGACAACCTCCCAAGTGAATAACTACAAATCACAGCTGATGCTCTGGCTTACCCAGTATCCATCTTGATTAACTGATCTCTGTCAGAAAGTTACATTCCCACACTGTGGAAAGTCTCACATATAATTCCCCTCCACAAAGGTGGACTCTCTGCAGAACTAACCAATTACCGCCCCATAGCTATTCTCTCTCCACTCTCCAAAATACTAGAGAGATGCATACACTCTCAGGTCTCAGACTACCTCCTTACTAACAACCTCCTTTCCAGTACTCAGCATGGTTTCCGACCAAACCATAGCACCACCACTGCCTTACTCTCCTTTACTAACACTATCCTTCAGCATAAAAACAATGGCTATCTCTCCTCTGCTTCTTTCCTAGACCTATCTAAAGCATTTGACATGGTCCCACACAAACAACTTATCTCTGTCCTCAATAACCTATCCTTCTCACAATCGGTCACCAACTGGTTTCAGAGTTACCTGTCTGACCGCCAACAATCCATTGTATGGCAGAATGACATATCTCCCCAACTACCTGTCTCCATAGGGGTTCCCCAAGGATCCATCCTTGGACCCCTACTCTTCTCTGTTTACACCAATAATCTAGCCTCTGCCACCAAACATGGCACACTCATCCAATACGCAGATGACTCGACCATCATCTGCTCAGCCCAGTCCCTACCCAAACTGCAAAAAGTCACACAGGAAGCCTTTTCCTCTGTTGAAACATGGTTATCCGATGCCCAATTAATACTCAACCCAAAAAAAACTAAACTACTCATCTTCCAACCCACCAAACATACTCAAAACAACTCTCACTTTAACATCACAGCAAAAGACAACACCACTATATACCCAACTGAACACACCAAATTGCTAGGAGTGGAAATAGACAATAAACTAAAATTTGACATTCACATATCCATGACCATAAAAGTCCACAAAAACTAGGAGCATTATACAGAAATAAACAATTTCTCACCAAAGCAGCAAAGATTTCAATAGCAAATTCCCACCTTATCTCCACCCTACTTTATGCCGATCCAATATATACCAACCTAAGGCAATATGATCTAAACAAGCTAGAGATCTGCTACAACAAAATCACCAAATTCGCCACAGGGGCATCCTACCGTAGTCACCACTGTCTCTCACTTGCTGAACTGGGCTGGCTTGAACTCCCTCACCTCCTTCAGTGGTATCAACACTCACTCACCCACAAACTAGTAAACCATCCACTAAATGTCCCATCCCTCCAGAATCTACTCCAACCCTATCGCACCACCAGACCACTAAGATCCAGCAACAAAAATCACTTGCAGATCACTAAAGCCAATAACTCTGCTGGTGAAGCACTATTCTCTTGCGCCATAGCCAAATTATGGAACTCACTCCCACCCACAATTACCTCCGTACCATCATGCACCCATTTCAAAACTTTACTAAAAGCGCACCTAAAAACATGCTGGCTATGCCCTTGCAACTCCCACTCTAATATCATCCACCCCATCCAACTACTACCCTTCTTTCCACTCCACTAACTACCTTGATTATAGCAAGCTCAGATGCTCATAAGCCTAGTACTTATTAAACAGCAGGAACTTCTCATTGTTACATTTGTTAATGCCTGTTATGTACTTCACAGATAAAGATTCTAGTTGTCTACTGATGTACTATGTTCTTCATCTGTAAATATGTTGTAAGAAATTTCTATGTTAAATTGTTAATCACTATGTAATCCATGTAACTACTGTCTGTTTATTTTACTGTGGAGCTTTTCTCCTCGGGCCTCCGCTGAAAATGGACCCACATCCAGTCGGACACTCCCGGTCAACAAATTTAAATAAATAAATAAAATAAGGTAATGAGGACGATTGAGTGCTATAGTAATTAGTAGCTTACATAGTGCTTACAAGTTCTGAACAAGTGCTGATCATGAATAAGCAATCCAGATAGGGTCTTGGATAACATAAACACACTGCCCCCCCAACAGGTGCACAATCATATATCCATGTACACCACAGTGCCCCTGTACCCACAACTATGCAGGTACAAGCTGCACTCAGGCTGCATGGGACCTGTCCACATCCCAGGTTGTATCATACACATATGGCAAAACAAGTTGCTCTCCACATACACATCATGTAAAACATGGCTCCATGTCAGGATGTGTACACACTGAATGGTGCACATCAACAAGTATTACAACCCACAAAGGGGGAAACACCACTGATAATGGGAAGTTCTGCACTACTACCCTGCTGAGTCTGGTCTGAAAGGCCATGAACCATGATCAAATTATTTGATGTCAGCAGTACAGATGTAGATGACAGTAAGGTTGATTTCACACTGCTTATCATAACCTTGCCAGGTCATAGGACATCATCACCCATACTGTGTTCCACCTACACTCGGTATACTAGATGTACATTCCTATGTCACAGGAGTGTTTTGCAATGGGACTGCTAGCAGAACCAACACTACAGAAGGTGTCTGAATAATACATGCACATCACACCAGTGCCAGCTACAGTAAGATAGGGTTAATTAATTGTACTCCCCCTCATTGTAGTCCATACCATACAGACTAACAGAAGGAATCTTCCTATTGAAGTATGCGAACGACTATGACCTAGGAGCAATAGCCGACTCAGAGTGTTGTGGACAACATACAGAAGGGACTTTGTGGGTGAGGTGTGTGTGACATATGGCCACAATCTGACAGCTACATATTGCATTGTCACCCCTATGTTAATAACCCTGTACCAATGAACTACCACCTAGGCAGCGGTCAACATAATGGACACTGTGTGTAAGGGATGCAGCTGGGCAGTTGTCTTTCCTGTGATAGTTACGTCACCACACCTGTCAGGTAGTCGTATGTAGCAACCCTAATCATGACAGGGTGCCATACATGAATATAGAGATCAATGTCCAGCCATACACAACACTCAAGTGACCCATATCAGATCACATATTTCCTTTAAGGGGTATTGGCCATGTCCAGATGGCCTACACCAGCCTTCCCATTCCCCACCTCTACTATGTAGCATGATGCATACCCTGAATAAATCCATGTCCAACCCAGTGATGTTGGACATGCTACACGTACACATCCTGATCTCAAACACATACTTCATAGACATCCACTTTCCTAGTACTAGGATCACCACATGCTGGACAGATCCTTGTCCCATACACTTTACATAGTCCTGCCATAGAATGCATTCCTGTCCAGCAAAGCTGTACATCACCCCCTCTCAGACATGGTGTGATGACCGCATGGTTAATGCTTCATTAACCCTGTGGATCGGATACGTGGCACTGCTCCACCTGGCCCCAGAGACCCACCTGTCAGCTACAGCTAGGTAACATTTCATCCTAGATTCATACATGGCCCAGGGCAAATAGCTTACTAGTTGACTTTGACTGTACATGCTATAGTTGATATCCATCCCTGCAAATACCATCTGGCTAGCCAGTGTCCCATGTGTATCACATGTGCAACATAGGTGATACACGGCAGGATGTTGAATTGCTGTACAGTGCTGTGTAGATGTATATGGCAGAACACATACATGTAAAACCTTCCATGAGCAAGTCTGCAGGGTCACAGGTCATGTCCGTTAAGGCAGTGTAAGTCTTTATATGTGACATATACACAGCATCAAGGTCGACTACATTAATGTGGACACATCCAGCCATGTGCTGATAGGTAGGAACACCAGTACAGGCAAGCAGACATGCCCACATCAAGACAGCATCCACATGGAGTATGAGCAATGTAATCAGGTGACACACACACATATATGGTGATAATATCCACTCACCACTGGGTGTCACGTGTGTGACACAAACATGTCAGTGGTGTCAGTGTCATGTAGATTTGCAAAGACAACTATTTAATCGTAATAAATGGGATACACATGTATGTTCAGCTGTAGCTCTGTATGTCTCTATGAGTTACTGTGACCTGTCTCCATCATTATGTCTTCCAGGTATGCCACGTGCAAGGCTACCCCCTTATACCCGCTTGGAGGATGAGGCCCTCATCCCATACCTACATGACAATCATGATATCCTGTTCAGCCATGTGCCACAGGATGCATAGCAGTGGGATGCCCTGTGGATGGAACTTTGCAGGAGGGTTAATGATGTGGGTGGCCACAGCCGCACATACCAACAGGTGCGCAGACACTGTACAGACCACATTAGACAGGTGAAACAGCATGCGAATGCAATCGCCAGGGAACAAGGTGCAACAGGTGGTGGACCACCAACCCAGCCCCCACTCACATGTACCGAGGAGCTACTGGCCAACCTGGGGACATCTGCAGAACAACATCCACAAGCCTTAGCCGATATTGTGGAGGTGGGTGTCTCTCAACCACCGAGCATGGAGTTGCTTGGTAAGTCACTACTGCACCTATAACAACTATATTCCATATAGTTGCATGTGTCACTGTACAATATGTAATGTAACATCATATGCAAGGCATGTATACACATATGCCGCATACTATAGTATGCTACTCTGTGTATGCACACATTTGCATATACCATAGTATAGTCTAATGTACTGGTGTATGTGTTAACATGCACATTGCACCCTGTAGCTATCATACAGGCATGGATAATGCTCATACTGCTGTGTTACTCCTATTTAGGTACCTCTGGTGTTCCGCTGTGACAGCAGCCTGTTGCAGGTGAGACTGTTATTATTTATCAGACATCTAAATAGGTCAGACCTGCAATGCATCACAATGACTACCCATGTGCAACAGTTGCAAACTATGTGAATCACTGACATGAATCCTCACAAACTGTCATTGCCAGATGTGTGGACAGCTTTGCATACAATGGTGGAGATGTTGTTCACTGTAGGGACATGTACTACAGATCAGAACTATACATGTGGGGAATCCAAACAGTACTACACAGTGAGCTGAAGTATGGCCACCCCACAGGATTCACTGGTGTGGATCCACTGGTGTGGATCATAGCCCTGCTATGAATGTCACACAATGTGATGTGCTATCTTGACATGTCCATGACATCTAGTGGCCTGGCTGCAACACTGCCTAACTATCCTGAAAAACATATCCCACATACCACAAACAACCAAACCAAAAACCACCTCCAGAGGAAGCCTTAATAGGCAAAAATAGTAAAATGAAAAAAAGGCTTCCACCATAACGAATAGTTCACTGAGAAATTCTGTTAAAATGTAGGCTTTAATAAAATGAAGAAATAAAAAGCACAAATTGTGCTGTTCAAGTTACAGGTCAAACAGGATAAGCGCTTTCAGTTAAAAAACATTTTTTTTCATTTTATTAAAGCCTACATTTTAACAGAATTTCTCAGTGAACTTTTTGTTGTGGTGGAAGCCTTTTTTTCATTTTACTATCCCACATACAAAACATACCATCCTTTGTCTGCATAACCCTGTTGTCAGTGGAGCATATGACATCTATGGGTGTATGTCATATGGGAAAACACACATGTGAAATAGATGCCCGTCACAATAATTTGGCCAAAACATGTACACACATGGCCATGGAGGATGGCCAGAGACATGAAGCAGCACAGACAGTAGATGTGATGTGCTTTTGTGTACACCCTGTCATACAATGGCTACACATGGTTCAACTATGGCCTTTGTGTAATGGTTATATTGCAGATGTGGAACACTAGACATCCTACAGGCCTGTGCACATCTTGTGTAGGTGTGACATCAATCCACCACATAAGATGTGTTGAACATCTTGAGTGTGTCACGACATGCCAGCAGTCACCTGTACAGTATCCACATCAGCCCACAGATACAGTACATTCCCCTTGCTGGTGTCAGACGTCAATGTCATACGTGCTCCTTGTGTGTGTGTGTGTGTGTGTGTGTGTGTGTGTGTGTGTGTGTGTGTGTGTGTGTGTGTGGTACACAGATGTCATGTGGGACGAGTTTGCCATGTCTGGCCATAGTTGCCAGGCAGCAGCAATATGGTTGCAGATGTGCAGGGATGTCATCCGTATACCCTTCAGTGACTTGTGTCACATATTCCACATCATGGTTTAGTGTGTATATACCTCAGTGACATGGGTCACATTCCACAGTATATATGTATTGTATCTGAACACAGTCATGGCTATGAACTGTCTGTAACTCAACTGTATAGCAATAGAGACGCCTCATGATTCCCTGCAATGGCCATGCACATCAGCTAAATGTGCAGTATATCTGTAGGGCGGACAGAAAACACTGCATTGGGACACCATTACCCACTGTATATTTGACAGGACACCATCTGTGTGTGTGTGTGTGTGTGTGTGTGTGTGTGTGTGTGTGTGTGTGTGTGTGTGTGTGTGTGTGTGTGTGCGTGTGTGCGTGTATGTGTGTCTGTGTCTGTGTGTGTCTGTCTGTGTGTGTCTGTGTATGTCTGTCTGTGTCTATTGTATAGACTGTAATGTACAGTTCTTCTCTGCCCCTCACAGGTGATGTAGGTGCGTTGCCCTCCTGTGGTCCATCTGATGTTAGTACCCCCACAGACTCTAGCAGTGATGATGAACATATGATTGAGGCACAGGCAGGGTTGTCAGGGGCTGTATCTGTGCAATTGGTTGCCATTCCACATATATCCCCCTCATCCCCACACACAGATCCCATGCCTACACATTCCACATCACCAGTGGCCATAGATGAAGGACAGTTGGCATGTGGTAGCTTGGAACAGGAAAGTGTGGGGGCTATGGAAGATGTGCCTGCACACCATGGTGTCATCCAACTGACTGGTGATGCCCCAGACAGGCACGTGGCCAGTACTGCTCGTAGGAGGACCTCTGGCCAACATGCCCCTGCAAGACAGAGTGCAGCAGTTGGTGTCACCAGATGCATGTTTCAGGCTGTAATGGAGGCACAGGCACATGCTGAATGGCACATCAGAGAAGCTCAGAGGCTTCAGAGGGCCGCTGTCCCTTCTTTAAACAACAACATCCAAGCAATGGTAAATGCTGAACAGCAGATTGCTGAAGCTTTGGATAGACGATTGGGTGACATGGTTGGAGTCCTTGACCGGGGCATTACAATCTGTGAGTGTGAGCTGCCTGTGTTGGAACATCTGGTAGGAGTGAGGCTTCAGGCATGTGGATGTAGGCCTGCTACATTATCTGTTTCAGGTCTATGTGAACGAGCTACCTCACATGTCCGCTCCCATAATTGTGGTAGCAGCAGCAGTGCAGCTGGTGCTGTGCTGTCCACACCATGACACAGCATGCCACATGCACGTGGCCCTGGATGGTCCCAACAGGGGCACGGTTCCAGTGGACAAGTGTCATCAGACAGTACCCAATATGCACCTCTGCCTGGTAGTGCCCATGCAACCCCTGGCAGGCACAGGTCACATGTCCATGGCCGGACACCGTGAACTATAAAACCTGGCCTGTACAGTCCACAGCTGTCAATAATACCCCTTTGTAGGCCAGACACATACCAGAACTGTGTGCATACATACACACACCGGAAACATATGTAGGGCACCGTAACACACACACACATGCATAACATCCACACATGCCCAATTAGATCAAAGGCCCTAACCCATACACATGATGTCATCCAATGGTGCAGCCTAGGCCTCTGGCAAACATTATCACCCTGTGCATATGATGATGCCTGTGCCGCATCCCTGACATCCACACCATCGGTGCAGGGACATGCTCATATGGTCTGATGCACAGGGTGAACAGACTAGGAAGATAAGTGTAATTTACAATTGTTGAGTACTGTTGACAGGCAGCAGACATACCATGTACTACAGGTGTACAATGCATTTTGTACTGTTAACAGTATGTGTCTTGTGTAACAACAGTAACTGCATGTTGGTCATGATGCTCTGCTGTCCTCCTTCAGGTCTAATTGCACGTGCCAGTGGATGTCAGTGTTTGCAGTTAGTGTCTCATATGTCAATGTGGACTACTCACAGGTATGTATGAATATACCAGCATGCACCGTGTAGCTGCCACATAACAGTGAGAATGTCCCACGTTCCAAACACGTCTACTGATCCAAGAGCATGATAGTTGTGTATTAAGCTACTGTTGCTACATATGTGACTTCCATACTGGGTGACATCACAGGTACAGTTACATGGAGTGGTGAGGTAAGAGAGCGGTTTAGCTGATTACAAGGGTAGAGGCCAGTGGGAAGTGTGATGCCTCATTGGGAAGCAGTAATACATGTTCCCATGACAGGATGCCAACACACAACTGCACCCACACACTCAGTTATTGACACATATGTATTCAGTTATGCAGTAACACACCCACACACTCACAGATTCACTGACACAGTAACACACACTCACACACAGTTGCTACTGTTGAGGTGAGGACCCCTGTCTATGTGCAAATCATCATTACAGTACTCTGCACCTACATGACACGCCACAAAGAATACACATGTATGGGTAGTCAGTATGGCCTAAGATCGGGGACATAAACACGGATAGTAGATTGCATCACCTGGATGGGGGGAGGGGTCTTATCTGTTCAGTATGGTAACATACATCCTCAATCCAGAGACCAGACAGCCATACACACACACACACACACACACACACACACACACACACACACACACACACACACACACACACACACACTGTGGCATTCACTATTGAATACACCTATGTCACGCACATACAGATACCTCACATGTGTGAGATACATGCCCCTGCCTATGTCCTGCTTTTTACATTGCAGTCTGTACAGATGTCTACATTAGTGTACAGGAGAGTGAGTAACAATTGAGATGTATTCCCCACCATATGTAACATATATGGACACACATGCAACCACACATGCCAGTACTGTGAATCAAACACCTGCCTAGCTCATGATATGTATGACAGACATTCAGCAGTATTGCATGCATTACAAAGTGTACTGATGCTTCCTTTGGCAACAGTGCTGATATACGCACATGGGATGTCTTAACTGTTACAGGTGTCAAGTGATTTACCTTCAGTGTCATCCTGACCGCTGTCTATGTTGTGTGTTATGTCTTTCAATTAACAAAACCATTGCTTACCAGTTACACAGCTTATTGTAGGACCACTTGTGACACACCTGTGAGCAACATCCATCTCCAAAGATGCACCATCACTTAGCTATTTGCACACATCTGTCCATACCTGAGGTACATCTTTTCGTACATTTAGCATATCACCATATACAGTTGGCAATGTTGAGGTTGCATTGCAACTGCATGATGTACTAATATACATGTCACCTGCATACATCAGCAACTGCACATGCATGGTATCTGAACGCACACCACTACATGTACATATGTGTTGGTCCTACAATCCTGTCATTTGGGCATGTTTGTAGGCATTGCAATTGGTGGACATGTGTAATGACATACATGATACATGGACTGTTGTATGATATAATAGTTGTAATGGGTGACTGGTACAGAGGGAATGTTACCTCTGTCAACATTGATATCACACCTTATGTACTGTTAGCATTCAGCAGCCATGGACCTACATTCCATGTGCATGTGTGTAGTGGCTGTAGCCACCTGTCTGCACAAAGGATAACAACAGCTATGCTATTTACATGTATGTTGTGTGTGTGTGGCATGTACATATCCAGGGCAGGTACATGTATGTCATATCCAAACATGAGGGTGTGTACTGGTGTACAGCAACAGTCATCTGCTAATGCTGTAAATAACCGAGGGCCCCTGGTATGTGTACAGCTGACCTGGTTATAGACAGTGGTATCATTTTATTGCATAACACATGATGCAACTGTGTCAGTACATGGGTGCTCTCTACAGTTGATGTAGAGCTTGGTACAGTCCACTGGTCAATGGGTCACAGGGTGGTGTACTATTATATGTCCTTCAACATGTATGGATGTGTGTTGGTGGTCCGAGGGCATGCTGGTGTCTGAGGTTTACATCCTAGAATGCAGCATTTGACACTGTGTCCTCCACCTGACTCATCTGTGATGCCTTTCGTGGGGGTACCAGTCAGTACATGTGAGTGGCCTCTATGTATGTGGGGACACCACCACCTGGAGTGGTCCCTACCTGTGTTATGGCCCACATGTCTGGTTCTGAGGTATATGGTGGTAGTGCTATTGTGCACTACAGAGCCTTCAGCCAGCTGTTCCTCACTGCACAGATGTCAGTACTCCCCTTTGTTGGATCTACAGTGAGCAGCTGTGATTATGGACGCTACACATCTAGCACTGGTTAGCATTAGCATACAATGCAGTTGTCCTCTAGGTGTCAGGGTGTTATCCTGTGTTTAGGACATTTGCCTTAGAATGGCACTATATGAGAGAATGTGACTTGGGTATTATCCCCTCTCCCTTGAATCATGGATGCATGTGATATATGTCAAAGGCCTGTCTACTGTCAGTCATGTCATCCCAGAATGACAAACACTGGACAACCTCGTGCTTACAGCAGGACATTGGCGCATTGTGTTGGTCAAGCAGTTGCCACTCCTAGCAATGCTCATTGTGTTGGTGAAGCAGTTTCCACTCCTAGCAAGACATCACTGTGAGTGGTGGTATTGTGCTTGATATAGGATGGTACATCTAAGGTAACGGACAGCAGCAGATGTGTAAAAGACCGGTGTCAGATATATGTAGAGCAGCGTTCCTGCTAACAATGACAACTACTAACACCAGAGCCCATTACAATGTGTTCTTTATGTCTAACTGTAATAGCATGGCCACGGTGGCCTTCCGTGTTTAGAATTAGAGTGCATCCCAGACAGCCCTGTGCTACTAAGTGTATGAACATGCCTAGTATAACCTTGTGTAGATGGACACATAGTGCATTCCGAACAGCCCTGCGCTACTAAGTGTGTGAGCATGCCCACTGACACCTTGTGTCGGTTATGTGCCTCTGTGTATGGGCATGGCCATTGTAACCCTGTGTAGTGATAGTAGTCATCCATTCCACAGATGGGCATACTCCAGGTCAGGATGGATTCCTACTTTAAACACACAGGTTCACAGGTATGTACATCTTAACTGCTAGCATCCCTGTTGATGTCCGCATTCCTAGAAGGTCATAATGACAGCCTTGAAATGTGTAGTCTGTGTGGCGCGGCTCGTAACTATGTAGTATCGTAATAGTGATCTGTAGATAGGCAGGTGTTCCATTCCCACCACTGGTGTGTGTGTGTGTGTGTGTGTGTGTGTGTGTGTGTGTGTGTGTGTGTGTTTGTCCCCATTTGCTTGAGGACTGAATAATGCATTTAGACTGCTCACACTCCTACAATTCTTATATCCACCTTTGGCAAGGCTGATGATGTCACCCACCTACACATACACCTCTGGGAGTGCTGTATCCCAGTAATCTCGGTAGCGTGTTCTGTAACTGCGTAATGCTGTAGTGTAATAAAGTAGTTAGGTCGGTGTTCTAATCCCAGACTTGCCAAGTGTGTGTGTGTGTGTGTTTGTCCCAGTCTGCCTGAGGACTGAATAATGCTTTTAGACTGCTCACACTCCATACAATCTTTATAGAGTATGCACTCTCTGTACAAATCACATGACCATCTTTGTCATCCCTGCTGTTGTCACCCACTTACGTATACACCCAGTATTCGCAGTAGCGCGTGCCCTAAAAGCGTATTGCTGCAGTGTGATATGGTAGGTAGGGGTTTGTAAACAGGACATGGCAAGTGTGTGTTTGTCTGTCAGAGCCTGTGTAGAGGTGGCTGCGAGTGTCTTACCATTGGACATGTTGGGGAGCGGATTTTGTAGTTTTCCTATATGGTGTCCTTCTTATGACACATTGGCCACCTCACGAGGAGTGCAGCTGTCAGTCAGCCATAGTTTTCCTATATGGTGTCCGTCTTTTGACACATTGGCCACCTCCTGAGTAGTACAGCTGTCAGTCAGCCACGGGACTGTGTTGGCAAGCCATACTCCTACATCTGGCAAAAGGCCTGGTGAACAAAGTATGCAACCCAACTAGTACCTGGTATATGTCCCACACCCATGTGCCATGCAGAAACAAACTTGCCTAGGATATCCCGCTATGTTGCTAGTACCATGCACATTGACGACAGATAGGCATAGTGTGAATGAAGTGGCCTGCAGAGGACATGGCTCCCTGTACAGTGGTACAATAGGCACATATATGCGGACATTGTGCCTTCACTATGTTCCACACTGGATGCCTGCAACATATGTGGTGCCATCAAATGTGATCCACAGAGGCCGTATAATGCTGCACACGTGCCCTGTATGGACCCATGCCACTGACACCACAGAATACCTGTATCATACTATCAATGCAGGTGCAGGGTCAACCTGCTCACTATAAGCAGGTTTTTCTACACCAGGCCAGTATTGGCATAACGGGGGATAACAGGCTGTGTACCCAACATGTGCCTGCCAAACCAGGTACACCTGTACATGTCACTGTACAGTATTGTGGGACATGCACATCCCAGGCAATGTCCATGTGAAGGACTATCAAACACAGACATGGCATGCATTGCAAAGCTATGGCCATACACATTGGTAACCAGGATGTCAGGGCAGATCATGCAGTACCCATCTGTGTGGTACATTGCAGACACTACACCCCTGCACTGCACACCATTGTCGGGTGATGTGATTCCAAGGATTACCCCTCACCCAGCCTTGTACAGCCATCTTGCACAGCCAACCGCTATACACCCATAAAGCAATGTATACATGCATGCCAGTACTGGCACCTTATGTCTGCATGTGGGTTATGATGCTCCCAACCAGAGTCACTCCCAGTATAACCCTCGTTGGTGTACCAACAGATGTCAAACACTTTCACATGCCCTAGCCCATAGAATCTCCAGATATCCCCTGTGGTGCATGTAGTCCTGTGCATTACTGCAGTGTGGCAAACTAAGTAGTTAGGTTGTGTGTTTGTGGCCCTGCCAAAAAGTGTCAATGCGTGTCCATTAGAGAGTGTGGTTGTGGTGACAATGGCATCTGTTCATGTGGACAGCCATGTGTGCCACACCTAATGTATGTCTACTATATCTCTGTTGCAGATGTCTCTCACCTACACAAATATATGTTCTTACAGCACAGCAACGTGTCGCATTTGTGGCACATGTAGTAACGTCATGCACATGTAATAGTAATGAGTAGTCAGTCAGGGGTTTGTCCCCTGTACTGTTAGGCATGTGGCAGACGATACTTAGGGTTAAGTCTCTAAGCCCTTCCCTGGTATATTTTGCCTGTCCCACCCACACACTCTCTGGTGGATGTGAAGGAGTACACCTGCTCAGCAGCAGCATGTGTATTGTAAGTGATGGACATGGTCAGGTGATGGCTTCTGCACCTATTGCAGTCCTCCTCTAGCTGATTGCATGTGGAACAGCTGTGATGGTGTTCCCATAGCCATTCGCATGATAAACACAATACACTATCTAGGGAAAACATGTTGGTATTTGGCCATGACAGTCGCTGTGAGTGGTACCTGGATGTGGTGTTCTGACATGGCATCACAGATGATATCCGGATGTACCTCAAACATTATACACAGTGGGAAATAGCCTAAAGACAGGAGGGTGATGTGCCACACATGACTACAGCATGTAAGTGTAGCTATGCTGCATTGAGACTACTGCCTGTTTAACATGCGTGTGGTAATGGCTATTCTGCATGTTTTAATACAGACATGACAGTACTCTGTTCATGAGGAACCCCCATCTGTAGGGTCATCTGTGAAATGATCGGTGTGTGCAACCATTTGTTTCCTATGTTACACACTGAACACACATCTGTGCACAGCAGAAGTATAGTGTGAGGATTGCAAACAGTACATGATGATAGGGATGTGTTGCTGCCATTGCATCCCTGACTGGACATGTGTCACATGAAACAGTGGTATGACAGACACTGTCTTGAGTTCCCAGTGACAAGCCAGTAATGGGCATCTGTTCATAGCTGCGGTCACACGTCTACTACACATTGTACAGATCGCATGCAGTATATATGCATATGTTGTGCTCCCACTGCAAATGTATACCATCTGTTGTGCTGGGTTGCTGGTGATATCTATGCATACTGTTGTAGGTAATCCTGTATGCTGGTGTCTATCACTAAGCCATATGTGGGTTTAAACTGCAACACCATAGACTGAATGGGTTGGGAGGTCCCGGCAGAACTTCCTGTCCCACTTCAGCTGATCATGGCACCGGGCACTAGCACATCTGGGGCCCAGCCTTGGACATCAACCTCTGTTGGCTCTGCACCACCTTCTGGTGGTACCCCCAGTGAGGATGGAGCATGTCCCCCCTGGGAGCAGGACCATATAGGTACATGTCTGCTGTTGTGCGGTCCCGGACGTGTTGCGTTGGGGGCTCACTAAGGTGTTCCGAAGCCAGATACGCAAGCTCAAGGGTGGAGTGTCACATTTACTGGGAGATGCTGCCCCTCCTGGACAGCACCCAGCACTGCTTCCTTTGCAGCTGTTTAGGTGCAGTGGCAGTTGCCCATGGCTGGGGACCTCCGTCCCACTGTTCCCATGGGCTTGTGAATGCTGAACACCCATCCCCATCTTGGGTGTATCCCCCCACATGTGTCATATACCAACCCTGTATGCTGTCTTTTCTGTGATCCTACCCTACCTATCCTCCACGGCCATACCTACACTCCTTCCCCTACATCCAACCATCACCTATGGAAACATAAGGCCAATTGGCTCCTAGGACAACATCTGCCCTATACATAGCTGTCCATTTCACACACATGCCCACTGGACACTTGTAACCCTTGTAATATGCATCACAACATGCTCCTGTTATCCTCACCCCTGTCCCCCAGGTGCACAATCCTGGTATGCATATCACTCCTAAATGGTCCAGATACACGTGATGAGGATGACCCCATGGTACACACAACACTACCGGTCCATCTATGGTTACCCCATTTACCTTTATCATGATGATGATGTTGCACACAGCACCTTGCAAGAGTACTGTTCACACATAATGATTGGACAGGTACTGTTGTGTTAATGTACATTACATGCACGGAGTGATGTATACGGCCAATGTACAACTATTTGCATGTATGAATGACACATGTCTGTCTGAGGGAGTCTTGAGATCACATAGAACAACACCACTACATAATACAGGCGTCACTGGTGGTTCCTGTTTCATTCGTTTGTAATGCTTTGTTGACACATGGTATGTTCCTGATATATCTCTATATATGTACCTATATGCTGGACATAAACACTCACATATACATCTACAGGATGGGATACATTCCTATACTGTTGAATGACTGCGCTGTATGATATGTTCATGGTACTGTCCATTGTCTGTATATCTGCCATGGTGTATTGATAATTCACATTAGCTGTGTGTGAAGGGTCCTGGTTCCACCCCTTGCAGAGGACGTTTATTTGGTTGTAGGGCAGAACAAGGCCATTGGTTATGGAGGGAGTAAGGCACATTAAAGCAGTTGGGAGTGGGTTTACATGGTGTTAAGCACTGCTGACCTCTGGTTACAGCTTCTTACACTCAGTTAGCCTCTACATTGCTTTACCAGTGCAATACTCGCATAATGGTAGCCAAACACGCTTACACCCACTCGTTCCCGCACTTGCAAATGCACCGACATTGGTGCTTGCATCTGTCACTCACACCCCTGGGTGGGAGCAAGGACCACAATATTACCTTATGATGCCTAGTACAGCGGACTACATGACTAGAGTATCGGGAATGGCTGCCCATTAGGCGACGGCATGGCGTTCGACTGTATGGAATCGGCAGCCTGTTCAGTGAATTAATCATATTATTTGTGTGTCCCTCATACAATCTGCTCCCATCTGTCTGATACATGGGAACTGAGACTCTTCAATACAGACAAGTAATTGGGTTTTGGGAGCCACATCCATCGGCTGAGACATGCTACCACATACCTATTATAGGTTTACCACCTTTTCAATTGGCCAAGGTGGGACTTTAGGGTTAACACCTGTCCCACTTTGTGAGGGACTGTCCCTCTTTAGGCAGTTGTGTCCTGTGAAAATAATCAAGACATAACAAATGTCCTGAGATTACAGGACAATATTATATCCTAAGTTTCTTTAATAGTTGCATAAAACAGTTATATTATATATGAAATTTCTATATGTTATGTGAAGTAGCATAAGCAATTCAAATGTTACTAGAATAAGCTTTTATTTGTGCAAATAAGTAAAATTCTGTACTATGCATGGCTGTAGGTATATTTTGTCCTGGAAAATCTGACATTTCTACAGAACATGCCTCACTTTGGGAATTTGAAAAGGTGGCAACCCTATAGGACCTTTATGTAGAGACATCAGAATTTGCAGAAAAAAAACATACCCACAGCCAGTACAAAGGAGAATACTTTACTGTTTTGCCTAAATAAAAGGTTATTATTGTAGCATTATAGTTGCTTATACTGTTTCTTTAACATTTAGGTGTTTCAGATACAAAATAATTGTTTTATGCAACTACTACAAACAATATAGGAAATTGTCCTAAATCATAGGACATTTGCCATAATTACAATTATTTTGCAGGACACAACTGCCCAAAGGGGAGTGTTCCTCGCAAAGGTGGACAGGTGGTAACCCCAACCCTATTATTCTATCACCTTTCTTTTTTTTTTTGAAAAAGATTTTTATTAAAATTTGAATAAAGAAATATATTACATAGAGTATTCCATTTTTAACAATATTAAAAAAACACAATCATTCTATATCTAACTAACAACATAACTATTTACAAATGATGTTCACATAAATGTCGAACTAAATTATTGGTTTGTTCATATACAATCAATAATTTTCTAGCAAGTTTAGTAAATTTTCCCACATATTAATTCTAGACGTATTTTTATTAGTTCTTGACTTAATGGTCAAAAGTTCCAGACTGCAAACTTCAGTAAGAAGATTTTTAAATTCTTGAAACATAGGGGAAGTTTCTGATTTCCATTTGTTATAATTTTCCTTGCTACTGCTAAGATAGTCCATATTAATGTATATTTGGATGTTTTAACACTTTGATGTATTGCAGTGTTAAATATAATTAAAGATTTAGAAATCAAGAAGTTATCTGTAAGTAAACCTTGAAGAAAACTATTTATATCTTCCCAGTATTTTTTTAGAAGACTGCAGTCATAGAATATATGAGACCAGTCAACTTTCAATACTTCTTTGCATCTCCAACAACCATTAATGTTCTTGTTAATTTTATTAAGAATGTGAGGTGTTATAAATGACCTATGCATATATTTCCAGTTGTATAACTTCCACTTTAGGGAAGCTGTAGTGTAGTAGGCTGATTCTAGTATATTTTGTTTGCCTTGATCTTTAGGAGCATACTTATTAATTTTATTGAAATATTCCCAATATTTATCAGTGTGAACATTTGTATCATTTCTAAGTATTTTGTTTATGTGTGCTAATTTGTTTTTGTCAGTGTTTATATTTTGAATAAGTGTAGTCATAAATAAAATTATTTTAGGTAATGGATATATTAAATATAAGGGAATTAGATCCAAATTATTCATAATATATTGTCTACATTCCTGTATGTAAAGCCATGAGTTAGAGTCAAAATCATATTCAAATTTTAGTTCCTCAACAGACTTTATCCTATCTTTTAATTGAGACCAATAAACAAGATGTTTCTCTTTGAATAATAGCATTTTTGTATTATCAGTCGTGATTAATATTCCTTGAGTAAAAGCAACTGGGAAAAGCAGGAAAATCCATGTTTTGTAATTAGTGTATTTAAAAATAAAATTCCTAAATGTTTTAAGGATGAGTAGCAAATAGTTTGATTTATTTAATTTATATGAATGTACTGTAAAGATATCTTTTAATACCCACAAAATAGGATTATTTAACATTAGTGTTTTTTGTATGTTTAGTTTGTTAGAAGAGTCCCATGCTAATGAGATTAAATATTGTTTCCATTTAGAAGAATATCTGTTATCAATTAGAAAAGAGACTATGTTAATGATTGAGGATAGAGAATATAGTTCCAAGTTAGGAAATCTTATTCCACCATTTGTCCAGTCATTTATATGATGTTGCAAAGCTATTCTGGATTTATTAGGATACCATAAAAATTTCAATAACAAAGAATTAAATCGTTTAATTATCATTTTAGAGGGAATTAATGAAAGTGATTGAATAATGTAAAGCATTTTAGGAAGAATAGTCATTTTTATAATACAAAGCCTTTCATCCATGGAAATGATTAAATTATTCCATTTTTTATAGAATCTTCAATTTTACTTAAACAATTATTAAAATTTAATTGAATGATATATTTTATGTTATTGGTAATCACAATTCCTAAATATGTTATCTGATTATTTTGAGGTATAAGTTTTTTATACTTTTGTTGAATTGTGTTTTGTTTTAGATTAATAGGGATGATCTGAGTTTTATTGTTATTGAAACTTAAACCTGATATTTTTTGGAATTTATTAATATTTTTAAATATGGCAGGAATAGATCTGTAGTTTTCTCCTACTGTTATCAGAATATTGTCAGCAAATAATTGAATTTTAGATGAAGTATATAAACTTAACCTATAACCTTCAATGTTTTCATCATCTCTTACCAAATTGGCCCATGGTTCCATGATCAATGTAAATAAAAGGGGGGGGATAAAGGGCATCCCTGTTTAGTCCCTCTTGTAATAGGAATGTTTTCCGATATGACAGTGCCAATTTTGATATATGCCTGACTCCCTTTATATAAGTTTGTTATAAGATTTATAAACTTATCTGAGAAATTCAACTCGTCTAGCAAAATAAATAAATAGTCCCAATTAACTGACTCAACAGCACAATTTATATCTAAATATATTAAAGTTAAAGTTTTATTAGAGGATTTTGCTGAATCTATCAAAGTTATTGTTCTTCTTATATTGTCATAAGTAGTTCTATTTACAATAAAACCTGTTTGATCATCATTTACTAGTGATGGCAAAAAACATTTTAATCTCTCAGTGTATATGGACATAAACATTTTATAATCTATGTTTAATAAAGAGATTGGTCTGCATGAAGAACACTTAGTAGGATCTCTGTTTGATTTGATTATTGGTGAGATAAAGGTATATTTCCAAGAAGGGGGTACGAATGTGCTGCTTTGAGAAATATTAAATACTTTATGCAGAATATTTAAAGCAGATTTAGGTAATAATTTATATAATTCTGAGATAACGCCATCATTCCCGGGGGCTTTGTGTAATTTAAGTTTTGTTATCTGGTTTTGTATATCTTGTAAAGAAATAGTTTTATCTATATTATTAGTTTGATCTCTTGATAATCTATATTTAGTATACTTTGTTATAAATGTCTTAATCAAATCTTTTGAATCCGTTATCTGGGAGTTCTGATTTATCTTATAAAATAATTCTTTGAATTCCAGTAAAATATTGTGTATATTAGACACAAGTTTCTTCTTTTTGGGGAATAGATCTCCTTAATATGATCAAATTTATTAAGTCTTTTTTGTTTTATTTGCTAAGATATTTAAAGATCTAGGGTTTGTTGAGAAGGTTATGAATTTAAATTTCTCTATTCTGATTTTTGTTTTATGGTTTACGATCTCCGGGTATTTTGTATTTAGTTTACTTATTTCTTTCTCTTTGTTTTGTCTATCAGTATTACTATCTAAATTAAGTTTTAGCTTGTCTAATTTACCTTGTAGATCTAATAATTCTTTGTCCCAGGATTTCCTTTTATTATTATACCACGAGAGAATTCTCCCATATAAAAAGGCTTTTAAGGCATCCCAAATATAAACTTCTGAAACATTATTAGTATTATTTAATATGACAAAGTCTTGTATCTCTAAGAGTAAAACTTCTTTAAATTCTTTCAAATTATTTATGTATGCTGGTATTCTTTTAATCATAACAGTGTGGCTTGTTTTGATTAGTAGTTCAAAAGTTATTGAGTTGTGATCAGATAAGGGACATGAAATAACCTTTACTTTAATTAAATCATCTGTTAATTCTTTTGATATTAGAATTCTATCTATTCTGGAGTTTGTTTATGTCTATGGGAATGGTGAGTGAATGGAAGTGAATCTACTTCTGCAAAGTTATTTATATCTTTTAAAATAAAAGATTGCATAAAGTCCAATAGTAATTTAGCTGAAGTTGAAATATTTCTTTTTGCTGAGGAGTTAGTATCTACTTCACTTAATACACAATTAAAATCACCTGCTATAATTAAATTACCTTTAGCAAGACTATTTTATTTAAATGCAATTTGACAGTGTTTGAACCAATACCTGGAATCCAATAAATGTTTATTAAAGTATATATTTTTTATTTAGTTCTATTGTGACTGAGCAAAACATACCTTTGTTATCTTTGTATATTTCTAGTATTTTAGGCATGGGGAGTGTTTTCTTCCATAAAATAGCTACTCTTCTTTTCTTTTCACTATGTTCTGAACTTGTTAAGATTGAATAATATCTGGTATTTAACTTATCAATATCTGTGGATATTAGATGTGTTTCTTGTAAAACGACAAGATATGATTTATGTATTTTAAGATATTTGAGCAAGCTTCCTCTCTTGCAAGGATTATTTAGACCATTAATATTTATTGAAATACCCTTTAAAAGAAACATTTATATTGTGTGTTATAAATATATACAAGGTAAATCACTTGTATTCCTCTCTGGTAAGCACTAATGCTAGAAAACATACTTATCAAATCATAGACATATTGAAGAGTCTCAAAATATGTTGCTATTGTGAATGTCATAAAAAAGAATAACATAACATTGTAACAAAACATCAATATATCAAGTCTACCAAAACCCTTCCTGGAGTTATATACTCCTAATTCGAATGGCATATACCACTCAAATTATCCTCCTAACAAATAACAACAATAACTCAGCTACTGTCAAAAAGTGTTATTTTCTGTAAGAAAGAGAAAAAATGTATATATTCTTCACTGTTTCCTTCCCTCTATCCCCCTTTCCCTTTTAAACTATTCATTAAATTACTATTACATTTAATATAATATATCCAATTACTATATCTGTGCTTGAAGTTCAATTATTGTTAAGCAATTACAACAGACAAGAAACATAATTAAAACTATTCATAAATGTTTAACAATCATAGAATTACAGATAGGATTGTCATAAACATATGCTGGCATTTCTTTTTCTTATATGACATTTAGTAATTTTGTATATATGAAGTTTATGTGAAATACATTAACAATCAACAAATGTTTCATAGTATGTATTTATGTTATTTAGTATACTTTAGCACTGTATATAAAGTTATCTGATATAGTGTAGTTTTTATATTAACTATATTTACAAATGCAGGTAGGGGATTACAAAATGAAGATTATTGTGTATTAATATGTTTTATGTATGTGTTTATATGTATGAAAGTGTTTAAACTGTTTATTTGTGTTTATATACTTATTTGCAGTGAAACCGTGGTTCAACATTCTAAAAAGACAGTGTGACTAACCCATAAGGTTAAAGTTCATAAAAATTGTGTCGCACAGTCAAGAATGATGACATCAGGATGTTTCTTCTTCCTATAATGAATGGAGCCTCTCGAGCTGGATTTCAAAGCTGTTCTGAGTAAAGCGGGAACAAATAATGTTTGAATTCTTTTTTTTTTAGTCTCTTGAGACCGAGTGGAACAACTATCAAAACTGGTATGTGAAAAAAAAGCTGGAAAGTGCACAAGTCTCTCAGGGGTTATCAACAAGATATTAAAATGTAGATGCATTATTTAATGACTATATGCGTATTGTATGTTCAGTCGCTAAAGTAATAATTATTTAACAGAAGCAGTCCCATTAATCTTGCATAGATATTAGTAATACATTAGATTCAGAATGCTTTCTTCATACATCCTAGCACTGAAAGCTTAACATTACTCGT